>NC_136846.1:0-50000 GCF_951394365.1 Tetrao urogallus | reverse complement strand
GCGCCTGGGCCACAAACGCTCCCAGCCCGGCAACCACTGTGACCTCAGCGAGTCCCGCATCACCGCTGTGCTTTCAGCATAGGCGAAGGAGCGGTCGCCTCCCGCATCCAAAGGGCAGGAAACCAACAGCGGGTCACCCCGTGGGGTTGTGGGACGTGAGATGGCGGAGGAGTGGGGACGGCTCTTGCGCGCGCGGCCCCATCAAAGCCAGCCATGACCGAGACGGCCTCGTCGCGGTCAACGCGGCCCCAGGGGAACCAGCAGGAGCAGCAGGCACACAGCTGTGTGCCCAGGGCCGGTGCCGGCCTCTGCGCGTGGCTTCAGGCCCCGGGGCCGGTGCTGCTGTGCCCGGCTGTGCCTTCAGGCCCTGTGTCCAGGGCCGGCCCCTCTGCGCGTGGCTTTCGGCCCCGCTGTCGGCATCCCTGGCCGTGCCTTCAGGCCCTGGGCTTGGCGCTGGGCTCTCTGGCCGTGCCTTCAGGCCCCATGGCTGGTGCCGGCCTGTGCGGCTGTGGCCGTGCCTTCAGGCCTCGGGGCAGGGCCGGCCTCTCAGGCTTTGCTTTAGGCCACAGGGCCAACGCCGGCCTGCCTGGCTGTGCCTTCAGGCCCCAGGGCCGGTGCCGGCCTCTCTGTGCCTTTGGGCCCCAGGACCCTTCCAGCCTCTCAGGCTGTGGCTGTGTCTTTGCACCTGTGCTGGCCTCATGGCTGAGACACGTTGGGACCCATAGAGACACGTTGAGATCCATTGGGACCCATAGAGACCCATTGGGACCCATAGAGACCCATTGGGACCCATAGAGACACATAGAGACACATTGAGACCCATTGGGACCCATGGAGACCCATTGGGACCCATAGAGACACATTGGGACCCATAGAGACACATAGAGACACATTGAGACCCATTGGGACACATGGAGACCCATTGGGACCCATAGAGAAACATTGAGACCCATTGGGACCCATTGGGACCCATTGGAACCCAAAGAGACACTTTCAGACCCATAGAGACACATTGAGGCCCATAGAGACAACTGCCTATGAACAGCAGGGGGATGGGCTGCAAATCCCCCAAGGGCGCAAGGTCCGGGCTGTCCGTGAAATTCCTGGGGGTGGTTTGGTCAGGAAAGACCCAAGTCTGGTGGATGAGGGAAAGGCCGTTGATGGGCTCTGCCTCGACTCCAGCACAGCACAGCCTTTGGCGCTGCCTCCCACAGCATTCTCCTGCAGGAGCTGGCAGCCCGACGCTTGCATGGCTGCACTCTTGGCTGGCTGAAGGGCCGGGCTCAGAGAGTGGTGGGGAATGGAGTCAAATCCAGCTGGCGACCGGTGGTGAGCGGTGTTCCCCAGGGGTCGGTGCTGGGCCTGTCCTCTGCAATATCTTCATTGATGGCCTGGAGGAGGGCATCGAGTGCAGCCTCAGTGCATTCGCAGGTGACACCAAATGGGCTGGAAGCGTGGATCTGCCTGGGGGTAGCGAGGCCCTACAGAGGGATCTGGACAGGCTGGAGAGCTGGGCTGAAGCCAACGGGATGAGGTGCAACAAGGCCAAATGCCGGGTCCTGCACTTGGGCTACAACAACTGCGGGCTTGGGGCGGTGTGGTTGGAGGACGGCGTAGAGGAAATGGACCTGGGGGTATGGATGGATGCTGGGCTGAACATGAGCCCACAGTGTGCCCAGGTGGCCAGGAAGGCCAATGGCAGCCTGGCCTGCATCAGAAACAGCGTTGCAAGCAGGAGCAGAGAGGTGATTGTGCCCCTGTATTCAGCACTAGTGAGGCCGCACCTCGAGTGCTGGGTCCAGTTTTGGGCCCCTCACTGCAAGAAAGACATGGAGGCCCTGGAGCGTGTTCAAAGGAGGGCAACAAAGCTGTGAGGGGTCTGGAACACAGGGCTGATGAGGAGAGGCTGAAGGAGCTGGGAATGTTCAGCCTGGAGAGGAGGAGGCTCAGGGGAGACCTCACTGCTCTCTATGACTGCCTGAAGGGAGGCTGCAGTGAGCTGGGGTCGGCCTCTGCTCTCGTGCCATCAGTGATGGGAGCAGGGGGAACGGCTTCAAGCTACGGCAGGGGAGATTCAGGCTGGACATGAGGAAGTGTTACTGTTCAGAAAGGGTGGTCAGGCACTGCAATGGATGCCCAGGGAGGTGGGGGAGGCACCGAGCCTGGGGTGTTCAAGGAAAGGCTGGATGCTGTGTTGAGGGACGTGGTTCAGTGGGAGCTGTTGGGAATGGGGGAACGGTTGGACTGGATGAGCTTTGAGGTCTTTTCCAACCTTGGTGATTCTATGATTCTACGATTCTATGATTGCTTTCCAGTGCTGCCATAGAGAAGCTTCAGGCGTTCCCAGTCCCTACAGCATCGCAGCAGCTGCCAGCGCTTCTCGGTACATTGGGCTACTGGCGTTCCTTTATACCTCACCCAGCGCAGCTGCTGAGGCCACGGCACAGACTCACAAAAAGGGGCAGCAGTGGGACTGGGGGAAAACCCAACAGGATGCTTTCCAACAGGCCAAACTGGCAGTTAGACAAGGCCAGGCATGGGGAATATTTGATCCTACCCTCCCGGCCCAGTTGGACGTTCATGTTCCTCAAGACGGCTTCGCTTGGGGCCTGTGGCAACGCCAGCGCTCTGTTCCGACCCCCATTGGTTTCTGCTCTCAGGTTTGGCACGGAGCAGAAGAAAGATACCGAATGATTGAGAAACGGTTAGTGGCTGCCTGTTCTGCATCCCTGCACGTTTCCCTTTGCATCCCTGCTCGTTTCCCTTTGCATCCCTGCTCGTTTCCCTTTCCATCCCTGCTCGTTTCCCTTTCAATCCCTGCTCGTTTCCCTTTCCATCCCTGCACGTTTCCCTTTCCATCCCTGCTTGTTTCCCTTTGCATCCCTGCACGTTTCCCTTTCCATCCCTGCCCGTTTCCCTTTGCATCCCTGCTCGTTTCCCTTTGCATCCCTGCCCGTTTCCCTTTCCATCCCTGCTCGTTTCCCTTACCATCCCTGCTCGTTTCCCTTTCCATCCCTGCTCGTTTCCCTTTCCATCCCTGCTCGTTTCCCTTTCCATCCCTGCCCGTTTCCCTTTGCATCCCTGCTCGTTTCCCTTTCCATCCCTGCACGTTTCCCTTTCTATCCCTTCTCATTTCCCTTTCCATCCCTGCTCGTTTCCCTTTCCATCCCTGCTCGTTTCCCTTTGCATCCCTGCTCGTTTCCCTTTCCATCCCTGCTCGTTTCCCTTTGCATTCCTGCACGTTTCCCTTTCCATCCCTGCTCGTTTCCCTTTGCATCCCTGCACGTTTCCCTTTCCATCCCTGCTCATTTCCCTTTCCATCCCTGCTCGTTTCCCTTTCCATCCCTGCTCGTTTCCCTTTCCATCCCTGCTCGTTTCCCTTTGCATCCCTGCACGTTTCCCTTTGCATTCCCCAAGGCTGCCCTTTCCTTTCCTGTCACAGCTCACCCTTAATTCCCTCATAGCCCCAGTAGCTCCCTCCCATCCCATATTTCCCATCCCAGACCCCTGTAGCCACCCCACAGCCCCCAGCAAAGCCCCACAGCCGCTCCAGGACCTCCTCAGATGTGGTAAAACTCCGCCATAGCAAGACCAAAACTTGACAGGACCCCATAGTCCCCATCAGCACCCCACGTCCCCACTGGGCTCCCTCTGAACCTCTGCATTTCCTCCCTCACACCTCCCTTTCCACCTCCACCATCCCCTGGGATCTCACCGACCCCAACAGTTGCTTCCAGGATCCCTGTGGCGATTCCTGAAGCGCCGCAGCCCACCTGGGTGCCCTCCTGCCCCCTCTCTCCCTCCACTTCCCATCCGCGGGGGCAGGGGCGGCCGCCGCAGGAGAGGCACGCGGAGCTGGAGCAGCTTTAGGGCACAGATGGGGGTCCGAGCCATGCGGAAGCCGTTGTGGATACGGGGACGTGGGAGGGTTTCGTGGGGATGTGGGGACGTGGGCCACAGCTGCGGGAGCAGAGCGCTGCGCAGGAGAAGGCAAGGCGGGAGGCAAGGGTAGGATTTGTGTTGCGGGGACGTGGGGCAGGATGGGGACGGAGGGGGTCTGAGGACACGGGGGAGGGGTTCAGGGTGGCAGTGGGGGATGCGGGGGGCTCCTGGAGCGCATGGACTGCTTTCTTGCTCAGAGGGGGTTGGGTTCCCTGTGGCCCAAAGGGGGAGCCCTGATCCGTGACCCCACGTGGCCCCGTGACCCCACGTCACTGCGTGACCGCAGGGCTGCACACGACCCACAGTGCTGTGAGTGCCGTCAGCCCAGATGAGGCTGTGGGCAGTGCTGGGTCTGTTCTGGGGTTGCTCAGGGGGCGCTAGAGGGTGATGTGGGGCCGCTGGACATCTGCTGCCTGGATCGGCCCTGATGCCCATCTGGGCCCTGTTTCAGTGGGCGAGATGGGGCCAAAGGGGCAGTGGGGGGCAATGGGAGAGGTTTCGTGATCAGATTCACCGCTGGCTCTGTGTGGGGGAACGTCGGTCCCACAGAGGAGTGTGTGCCGGCCCCTCTGCGCGTGGCTTCAGGCCCCGGGGCCGGTGCTGCTGTGCCCGGCTGTGCCTTCAGGCCCTGTGTCCAGGGCCGGCCCCTCTGCGCGTGGCTTTCGGCCCCGCTGTCGGCATCCCTGGCCGTGCCTTCAGGCCCTGGGCTTGGCGCTGGGCTCTCTGGCCGTGCCTTCAGGCCCCACGGCTGGTGCCGGCCTGTGCGGCTGTGGCCGTGCCTTCAGGCCTCGGGGCAGGGCCGGCCTCTCAGGCTTTGCTTTAGGCCACAGGGCCAACGCCGGCCTGCCTGGCTGTGCCTTCAGGCCCCGGGGCCGGTGCCGGCCTCTCTGTGCCTTTGGGCCCCAGGACCCTTCCAGCCTCTCAGGCTGTGGCTGTGACTTTGCAACTGTGCTGGCCTCATGGCTGAGACACGTTGGGACCCATAGAGACACGTTGAGATCCATTGGGACCCATAGAGACCCATTGGGACCCATAGAGACACATAGAGACACATTGAGACCCATTGGGACCCATGGAGACCCATTGGGACCCATAGAGACACGTTGAGACCAATAGAGACACATTGGGACTTATAGGGACATGTTGGGACCCATAGAGACACGTTTGAACACATTGGGACCCATAGAGACACATTGGGAACCATAGAGACACCTTGAGAGCCATAGAGACAAATTGAGACGTGTAGGGACCCATAGAGAAATGTTGGGACCCAGAGACATGTTGACACCCATTGGGACCCATAGAGACACATTGAAAACCATTGGGACCCATAGAGACACTTTGGGACCCATAGAGACATGTTGAGACTCATTGGGACCCATAGAGACACGTTGAGACCCATAGAGACATGTTGAGACTCATTGGGACCCATAGAGACACGTTGAGACCCATAGAGACCCATTGTGACCCATAGAGACCCATTGAGTCCCATAGAGACCCATTGAGCGCTGGCTCAGCTCCCCTCTCCACCTTCTCTCCTCCATGCTGAACAGCCCCAGCTCACGCAGCCTTTCTCCATAGCACAGAGCTCCAGGCCCCTCGCCATCTTTTGGCCCTGCGCTGCACTCTTCCCAAGAGCTCCCTGCCTGTTTGGTGCTGGGCAGCCCAGAACCGGACGCAGCGCTGCAGGTGAGGCCTCAGCAGGGCAGAGCAGAGGGGGAGGATCGCCTCCCTGCACCTGCTGGCCATGCCATGCACCAAGGACGCCATGTTGGCCAGCAGGGCTCACTGCTGGCTCACGGCCGACCTGCGTCCCCCAGCTCCCTCATGGCTGAGACCCGTTGAGACCCATAGAGACACGTTGAGATCCATTGGGACCCATAGAGACATGTTGGGACCCAATGGGACCCATAGAGACCCATTGGGACCCATAGAGACACGTTGAGATCCATTGGGACCCATAGAGACACACTGAGACCCATAGAGACACATTGGGACTTAAAGGGACATGTTGGGACCCATAGAGACACGTTGGGACCCATTGGGATCCATAGAGACACGCTGAAACCCATAGAGACATGTTGAGAGCCATAGAGACACGCTTGGACCCATAGAGACACACTGAGACCCATAGAGACACGTTGAGACCCATTGGGACCCAGAGAGGCACATTGGGACCCATAGAGACACGTTGAGACCCATTGGGACCCATAGAGACCCATTGGGACTCATAGTGACACATTGTGACCCATAGAGACATACTGAGACCCATGGAGACACCTTGAGAGCCATAGAGACAAATTGAGACGCATTGGGACCCATAGAGGCACATTGGGAGCCATAGAGACACGTTGGGACCCATAGAGACACATTGAGACCCATTGGGACCCAGAGAGGCACATTGGGACCCATAGAGACATATGGAGACCCATAGAGACACCTTGCGTGCCGTTCTTCCTCCCCAGATGCGAGACTCCACGCTTGCCGTTGTGGAACCTCCTCCTGTTTCCTGCTGCCCAGCCCTCAGCCTGTCCACACACAGACACAGCGATAGCTGGCAACCTGCTGCTGGGAAGCGGCTCTGCAGGGCTGCTGGGCTTGGTGACCTTCCACCCCCTCCCATCCTGGGCTCCACCTTCTGTTCCCAAACCCGATGCCGCCCAAGCCGTCGTCCCGCTTCTCAGCTCAGCCGATGTCCCCTCTGCGTTCCCCTTCCCTTCCTTCAGCTGAGCTGCCTGCAGCGTCCGTGGGAAACGGCTCATCCCGCTCGGAAGGCCGGGACGAAAGCGAATCTCTGGGAGCCCCAAACAAAGCAAAGGGCGGCGGGAGCCACGGAGTCACAGCATGGACACAGAGGATGGATGCCGGGTCATTTATTGAGCGTTGCGACAAGGAATCCGGGCAAAACGGAGCGACTTCCTGACAGCGGGTCATCAAGGTGACGGGCAGAGCACTGCGGAACAGCGCGTGTCTGCGTATCGCCTGCGTGAAGATCAACACAGGCAAGGGCTGCGAAAGGAAAACGAGGGATATGGCATTGAGAGCCAAGGAAAGGAAACAGGGGCCAGCACAATATGGCATTGAAAGCCAAGGAAAGGGGAGGAAACAGGGGCCAGCACAATATGGCATTGAGAGCCAAGGAAAGGAGAGGAAACAGGGGCCAGCACAATATGGCATTGAGAGCCAAGGAAAGGAGAGGAAACAGGGGCCAGCACAATATGGCATTGAAAGCCAAGGAAAGGAGAGGAAACAGGGGCCAGCACAATATGGCATTGAGAGCCAAGGAAAGGAAACAGGGGCCAGCACAATATGGCATTGAGAGCCAAGGAAAGGAGAGCAAACAGGGGCCAGCACAATATGGCATTGAGAGCCAAGGAAAGGAGAGGAAACAGGGGCCAGCACAATATGGCATTGAGAGCCAAGGAAAGGAAACAGGGGCCAGCACAATATGGCATTGAGAGCCAAGGAAAGGAAACAGGGGCCAGCACAATATGGCATTGAGAGCCAAGGAAAGGAAACAGGGGCCAGCACAATATGGCATTGAGAGCCAAGGAAAGGAGAGGAAACAGGGGCCAGCACAATATGGCATTGAGAGCCAAGGAAAGGAGAGGAAACAGGGGCCAGCACAATATGGCATTGAGAGCCAAGGAAAGGGGAGGAAACAGGGGCCAGCACAATATGGCATTGAGAGCCAAGGAAAGGAAACAGGGGCCAGCACAATATGGCATTGAGAGCCAAGGAAAGGAAACAGGGGCCAGCACAATATGGCACTGAGAGCCAAGGAAAGGAAACAGGGGCCAGCACAATATGGCATTGAGAGCCAAGGAAAGGAGAGGAAACAGGGGCCAGCACAATATGGCATTGAGAGCCAAGGAAAGGAGAGGAAACAGGGGCCAGCACAATATGGCATTGAGAGCCAAGGAAAGGAAACAGGGGCCAGCACAATATGGCATTGAGAGCCAAGGAAAGGGGAGGAAACAGGGGCCAGCACAATATGGCATTGAGAGCCAAGGAAAGGAGAGCAAACAGGGGCCAGCACAATATGGCATTGAGAGCCAAGGAAAGGAAACAGGGGCCAGCACAATATGGCATTGAGAGCCAAGGAAAGGAAAGGAAACAGGGGCCAGCACAATATGGCATTGAGAGCCAAGGAAAGGAGAGCAAACAGGGGCCAGCACAATATGGCATTGAGAGCCAAGGAAAGGAAAGGAAACGGGCCAGCACAATATGGCATTGAGAGCCAAGGAAAGGGGAGGAAACAGGGGCCAGCACAATATGGCATTGAGAGCCAAGGAAAGGGGAGGAAACAGGGGCCAGCACAATATGGCATTGAGAGCCAAGGAAAGGAAACAGGGGCCAGCACAATATGGCATTGAGAGCCAAGGAAAGGAAACAGGGGCCAGCACAATATGGCATTGAAAGCCAAGGAAAGGAAACAGGGGCCAGCACAATATGGCATTGAGAGCCAAGGAAAGGGGAGGAAACAGGGGCCAGCACAATATGGCATTGAGAGCCAAGGAAAGGAGAGGAAACAGGGGCCAGCACAATATGGCATTGAGAGCCAAGGAAAGGGGAGGAAACAGGGGCCAGCACAATATGGCATTGAGAGCCAAGGAAAGGAGAGGAAACAGGGGCCAGCACAATATGGCATTGAGAGCCAAGGAAAGGGGAGGAAACAGGGGCCAGCACAATATGGCATTGAGAGCCAAGGAAAGGGGAGGAAACAGGGGCCAGCACAATATGGCATTGAGAGCCAAGGAAAGGAAAGGAAACAGGGGCCAGCACAATATGGCATTGAGAACCAAGGAAAGGAAACAGGGGCCAGCACAATATGGCATTGAGAGCCAAGGAAAGGGGAGGAAACAGGGGCCAGCACAATATGGCATTGAGAGCCAAGGAAAGGAAACAGGGGCCAGCACAATATGGCATTGAGAGCCAAGGAAAGGGGAGGAAACAGGGGCCAGCACAGTATGGCATTGAGAGCCAAGGAAAGGAGAGGAAACAGGGGCCAGCACAATATGGCATTGAGAGCCAAGGAAAGGAGAGGAAACAGGGGCCAGCACAATATGGCATTGAGAGCCAAGGAAAGGGGAGGAAACAGGGGCCAGCACAATATGGCATTGAGAGCCAAGGAAAGGGGAGGAAACAGGGCCCAGCGCCCCCAGGCGGGCAGGGCAGCAGCGCTGTCACAATGGGCAGCGGCCGTGCCATCATGGCGTCGCCGCGGCGTCGTTTGTGACACGGGCACCCGGGAGGGGGATAGAGGGCGGAACGCGGCGGAGGGTCCCACATCCTGAAGGAGCATCTGGTAGAGAGCAGACGCATCTGAAGGATGAGCTCCGGCATGGCTGGCGCCAACATGGAGCGAGCCGCCGGCGCGAGGCAGAGCAGGATGAGTGAGGTTGGCCCCGCAGCGGGACGCACCTCCAGGCTCATAGACACCGAGACCAAAGGTAATGGACACCAAATGGATCCACGGCCGGCACAGGAGCGGTGCTGCAGCCACCCCTGGCACAGAGGAGATGCTTTGCATCCACCGCTTCGCTCTCGCTTGGCGGCCATAGCAGTGCTGGGAAGCGGCAGATGCAAAGCATGAGCTGATGCAGTGTGAGCTGATGCAGTGTGAGCTGATGCAGATTGTAACCTGCTTTTCCTTTGCCCTCCAGAGCGAGTCGCCGTCTGGGATGCGGTGGCCGCCTACATCCGGGAGCAGCTGCTGCTGCACAAGGTGTGTTGGCCGTCGGGTTCCTCCTCTCGCCGTCCAGCTCGGCCTGGACTCCCTCAGCCTCTTCCCCTCTGCAGAAAGCAGGAAGCTGCCCCCACGTTTCTCTCCTGGGCATCCCACGGCCTTCCTGCAAATGCACGGCCGCTTGTGCTGGGCCCTGTCGGATCCCGGGGCTGATCCCGGTCTCTGGGAGCCTCTGGATGCCATGGGGCTCCTTCTGCCCTGCAGCCTGCTGGGCTGCATCCGGGAGGGCGAGGGGAAGGAGAGGACCGTGCAGCCCCTTCCCAAGCCATTCCTGATGCCTGGCTCGTGCCTCTGAACGGCGGCGGAGGCTCCTGAGCTCCGTCCCCACGTCGGACCCCCGCCGGCTCTTCCTCCGGCCGTCCCGTAACCCTTCCGCCCTTCCTTTCTCTTCCACTTGCAGGGGGTCTGGATCCCCACCTTTGGCACCTTTGACACCGTCTCCAAAGACATCTGGACTGAGAACGGCACCGTGACCCTGCAGTGGCCCGTGTTCAGCCTGGCTACAAACCTGATGGTCACCCACCACCTCAAGGCCCGCAGGGACTCCCTGGCAGGTAGGAGGGGGGATTCCACTTCTGCTGGCATCACGGACAGGGCAAACGGGGCCACCGCTCCATTCTCAAAAGCAAACCTTCCCCTGTGCAAACCCGGGGCCGCTCAGGCTGACGTCCACCGGAAGCCCTTCCAGGGAAGCACCGGTGGAAAATCAACCCCATCCTCACCTCCGTCTCTCGCATTTTGCAGGGCACAGGAAGGTGGACCCTCTGAAATACAGCAAGGCGGCCGCAGGCACCTCTCTGAGCTGGCAGACCCTCAGGACCAGCATCCAGAGCACCGTGTCCCTGCTCTCCGGCTGCCTGCAGAACGGGCAGAACGTCGCCATTGTCCTGAAGGACATCGGCGTGCTCCTGGTTGACGGCTTGACCTTCCACATGAAATACTACTTCGACTTCCTCGAGAAGCTGTCCGGAAAAGAGACATTCAGAAGAGCTGCTTCCAAGGTGAGCTGTAGGCTCCTCTGTGGCCCTGGCACTGCCGTGACCCTCGCCGTGCCCAAGCACACATCAGAACGCGGCCGGTTGCTCGGGCCCATAGAGACACGTAGAGACACGTAGAGACCCATAGAGACACGTTGAGATCCATAGATACACATTGGTTCCCATAGAGACACGTTGGGACCCATAGAGACACGTTGAGACCTATTGGGACCTATGGAGACACGTTGGGACCCATGGAGACACATTGAGACCCATTGGGACCCATAGAGACACGTTGAGAGTCACAGAGACACGTTGGGACCCATAGAGACACTTTGGGACCCATAGAGACACGTTTAGCCCCATAGAGACACGTTGGGACCCATAGAGACCCTTTGGGACCCATAGAGACACTTTGGGACCCATAGAGACCCATTGGCACCCATAGAGACAAATTGAGAGCCATAGAGACACGTTGAGACCCATAGAGACCCTTTGGGACCCATAGAGACACGTTGAGACCCATAGAGACACGTTGGGACCCATAGAGACACGTTGAGAGCCACAGGCTCCCACAGCCTCCCCTTTTGTCCCCCGCAGGCCCCCTGGCTGCTGGACATGGTGGTGTCCCGAGAGGCACCGCTGGCTTCCCTGCTGCTCTCCGGCTGCCTCGTCGTCTTTCCCACGTGAGTCTGCTGGTGGCTGCGGCGCGGCTGCTCAGCTCTCGTTGCACAGCGCTTGTTCCGTGTGTCCGTGTCTGTGCTGCCCGTGTGTCACAGAACCACAGCAGGATTGGAGCTGGAAGGAGCCCTGAAAGAGCACCTCGTCCCACTGCCCTGCGGGGAACAGGGACACCGACCCCCACAGGAGGTTGCTCGGAGCCTGCTCCAGCCCCACCTCCGATGCCCGTCCAGGCACCACCAGCTCTCCGGGCAAGACGCTCCGCTGCCTCGCCACCCTGCTGCCCAAACCCTCTGCCTTACCTCCAACCTCAATCTGCTGCCGTTTGAAACTCATTTCCCTTCCGCCTGAACCCACTGACCCTGCCGAAGCCTTGGGAAAGGAGCGTGCTTCACGCGGCACGAAGACGCGCCTGGGAGCAGGCAGGCAGAGAGCAGCAAGCAGTGCTGGCTGCGTCACACCACTCGCTGCCTTCTCCTCTCGTGCAGGTTTCAAATGGAGTTTGTGCCCAAAGCACCGCCCGGAACGAGCCGCAAGTCCTCGGGGAGCCTCTTTGGTCGGGAGACTGCCAGGAAAGAAGCCGCTCTGCCACCTCTGGACCAGGGCAAGAAAGGTAAAGCAGCTTCCAGCTCCTTTCCAGGGCACGGGCAGCCAACTAGAGGTAGGAAATCCCCTGCCGAGCACCAGCCCAGGGCTCTGACCGGTGGCAAAGCTTCACGCCAGCTCAGCACGGCCCCTTCCCACGAGGAACCGCTGGCCTGCCCAAAGACACGGCGCTGGCTGTGACGTGCCCCCATCCCTGGCTATGGCAGGAGGATGTGCGGATCGTAGGCCCTGCCCTCCCCCGACGGAAGGACGCGGTGCCCCCAAAACCCCCCCGCCGCCTCACCATCGCCACCCAGCTCCTCTTTCCCAAAGCCAACGCCACGCATGCGGGCCCAGAACAGAGCTGAGCTGCAGAGAGGAGCAGCGGGGCCAGGGCTGCCGGCAGGGAGGGCGGCGCGGATGGGAGCAGCGGGGGGAGCGGAGCGGCCCTCTGGGCTGCTGTGGGAAGGGGCCTGAGCGCCCCTGGGGAGCGAGCCAAAGGGCTGACGGTGAATCTCCTCCGCCTTCCCCGTTGCAGTGAGGTTTGCCGGCCGTCCGACGTTAATCAAACGCTTGAGCACTTCAAGCATTGACGGAGGACACTTCAGAAGGATAAGGAGCTTGCTGCTCCAGAGGAGCTCTTCATCCAGGTGAGGCTCCGGGCTGCCACGCGCACGGGGGCGGCCCAACCGAAGCCCATTCCCTAATCGCAAAGGGTCCCTGTTGGCGGCCGTGCTGCCACGGGGACCCCCAGCTCACGGGGCTGCCGCTCTGCGCGTCTCAGGGGCAGCCGGTGAGCAGGCTGCGGGCAGGGAGTTTGGGCACGGTCGGAGCCTGCTCCAGCCCCACCTCCGATGCCCGTCCAGGCACCCACCAGCTCTCCGGGCAAGACGCTCCGCTGCCTCGCCACCCTGCTGTCCACAAACTCCTTCCTTATGTCCCATCTCAATCCCGTGCCGTTTGGAACCATTTCCCCTTCACCCAAACCGACTGCAACGCAGCCCAGGCTCCCGGCTCCGGCTCGCAGCCCCGAAGCCACCAGCCCCTCACGCGGACCCCTCCTGCTCTGTCCTTGCAGACTGCCGCCAGCCATCCGGAAGGTGCCCGAGGCCCAAAAGCAGCCGCTGCCCTGCCAGCTGCAGGGGGACGCAGGAGCTCCGAGCCAACAGGAGCTGGGCCGAGCACCGCGGGCCAAACACGTGAGCTTCTCTGATGCAGAACCGGGGGCAGAAAAAGGCCATGGGCACGGCGTGCTGCCCAAAGTGCAGACAGCCGAGGACTCGCCCCGTCGGGTCACCTTGGGGCAGACGCCATCGTTCGTAGGATCCTCGTCCGGAGCTGAGTCCAGCCTGTCCTCGCAGCCTCCAGGCAGACGTTCCAGGTTCCCGCTGCTGCCACGCGACTCCATACAAGTCATCAGGATGAAGGCTCAGAACAGGGCTGCGCAGCAAGAACCTCCGCATGATGGCGGCAGCAAGAGCTCGTGGTGAGGCCAGCCCGCCTGAGCGGTCTGCCCCCAGCACGTCCGCACCGCTGCCACCCAGCACAGAAGAAACGGAGTCTCCCAGGCCTTCGCCTCCGAAGACCAAAGCCCGCCCTGCGGGAAGAACAGGGGGCAGAAAAAGGCCATGGGCACGGCGTGCTGCCCAACGTGCAGACAGCCCAGGCCTCACCCCGTCGGGCCGCCTCGGGGCAGACGCCAGCTGCCGTAAGATCTTCCTGCAGAGCTGAGTGCCAAGCGTCAGCCTCCGAACGCCTGCAGGAAGGGCTCAGCCCAGCCGTGCTGATGCGGGCACGGGGTGCCCAGACAGACAGACGTCAACTGCAGGCTGCAAAACGGATGCTCGAATCCCACCTGCATCGCATCTCACACGAAACCAGGCTGCCCGGGGCCCCGTCCAACCTGGCCTCGAACACCTCCAGGGACGGGGCGTCCAACAACCTCTCCGGGCATCCGGTTCCCAGAGAGCATCTCACCGCTCTCTCTGCAAAGCACAACCCCACCTGACATCCCGTCTTCGACTCCACACCACGTCCGCTTGGCCTGACGTCGGCCGCGCCATCAGAGTCGACTCCCCTCCTATTCGTAGGCTCCCTTTCCGTACGGAAGGCTGCAACGAGGGCACCGCGCAGCCTTCCCTTCTCCAGGCCAAGCGAGGAGACGGAGAGTGAAATGTAGAGGGGCAGAACCATCAATAAAGCCTTACCGGGGGCCTACCCTTCAACATCCCCACGATGGCTGTGACGGAGTCATTGCGCCTTGTTACGCCGCCTCTTCCGATGCCGGGGCAGGGAGAAAGAACGGTGAGAGGGCATCAGAGCGTCGCACGACGCTTCCCTTGGTGCCAAGGCGTCTCTTCTGCCCGATCTGGCTCACGAGCCAGGCTGAGTTCTTGGCCTTTTGGGGTGACCCGAAGCCGTGCCCGCTGTCGCCTTTGGAACCTCTTGCAGTTTGGGCTCAGGCTTCTGCTTCAGACGCTGTGCGCTGGGTCTTGCGAGTTCCTCGGCGAGGCCAAACGGCGCGGAGCTCCTTCTGCCCCTGCTTGTGCAGCTCAGGAGCGCCTGCTGGGACCCATACAGACACGATGGGACCCATAGAGACACGTTGAGACCCATAGAGACACGTTGGGACCCATAGAATCACAGGGGAGGGGAGGGGAGGGGAGGGGAGGGGAGGGGAGGGGAGGGGAGGGGAGGGGAGGGAAGGGAAGGGAAGGGAAGGGAAGGGAAGGGAAGGGAAGGGAAGGGAAGGGAAGGGAAGGGAAGGGAAGGGAAGGGAAGGGAAGGGAAGGGAAGGGAAGGGAAGGGAAGGGAAGGGAAGGGAAGGGAAGGGAAGGGAAGGGAAGGGAAGGGAAGGGAAGGGAAGGGAAGGGAAGGGAAGGGAAGGGAAGGGAAGGGAAGGGAAGGGAAGGGAAGGGAAGGGAAGGTGGATGGGGTGGAGGCTAAGGTGGAGGAGGTCAAGGCAAACAGAGCAAGTCGATGAGGCTGACCTGTAAGCAGCACAGCGCAGCTGAAGTCCCTTCTGCAGTCACTGGGGCAGCTTCCCCACCTCCAGCCCCACAGGCGCCACACGCACAGAGCGCAGCGCGGCCGGTCGTGCTCCACGCTCGGGGAGCAAGGTGACAAGCTGGAGCTGCACGAGGTCGCGGAGATGGCTTTGTGATCCCTGCTTTCCATGCTGCAGCTGCAGCCAGTTGTACCGAGGTTTCTGAAGCCCCTTTCAGTCTCAGGAGGGAATGCAACAGCCCGAACGGAACGGAAGCACTGGGGCTGGAGTTCACATCCACTGAACACGGAGCTCCTGCACCTCCTCTGCTCCCCATTTCTTCTCCCTGCTTCGCACAGGCACTGATGGACATCGTGGATGGCAAAGTAAGGCTGATGGAGAAGGGTGAAGAGCAGGAGATGCTCAATTCCTGCAGCTAGAGCACTGCTGGCCTGTGCTTGTCTACACCATGGATATTTTCCAGCAAGCACCAAGCAGGCAGGGCAGCACACAGCCAAAACGTCACTGCCCTGCCGAGCAGCCGGCCTGCCTACAGACTCTCATTAGAGGCTCGCAAACGAGACCAGAGCCGCTCTTCCCATTTCACAGGCTGGCTTCTCTTCCCCACGCATCACACGCGCAAGAAGAGACTGGGAAGCACATGGCTGAGCATCCTGCTGAGCACCGCCATCGTCCACATGCATCCCCTCACCTCTGTGCCCTGCAAGGACGCAAGGAGAGAAGACTCGGTTCACCAGCGCATCCACTGCAAGCGACTCCTGAGAACTCCCCAGTCGGGATCGGGTGCTGGAGATGGATAATGGATAATGCAGAGTCCTCCAAAGGGAGCACAGCTCACAAGCACAGCGAAACACAGCCCAGGTGTGCTTTGGGCTCCTGAAACGAGCAGCAACCCACTTTGCTGGCATGTTTAAAGAGCCCACAGCCTCACGCACACCCAGAGTCCCCCCCCCCCCCGCAGAAGCTGGGCTTGAGGAGCGGCACAGGGCGAGAAAAAGGCAGCCTGGAGCTCCTCACCACTGAGCGCAGAGCTGTGCCCACAGCTCTCAACGTTCAGCCCCTTCTCCCTCGGCTCAGTGCCGCAAGGGACACGAGGAGCCTTGGGAGCACGGCAGGCGTGTCAGAGGCGACGCCGTCCCCAAGGGAGCAGCCAGCTTCCAGCAGGAGCACACACAGCAGCCGTGAGGAGCGGGGCCACCGCCTCGGCCAGCCATCAGCTGCTACGTGCAGAGCTGGGCCCAGGGCTCTCGGCATCGCTGCAGCCGTCAGCATCAGTGCTGCAGCCTCCGAGGAAGAAGCGCAGACAGCAAGAAATGGCCATAGAGCCACTGGCAACAGAGACAGAACGCTCCTCCCCGTTTCAGTGGCACCGGCTCAGCTGGAATCCCAGTCTAGCTTCTCTCTGCACAAACAGCATCTCCCAGGTTGGCCAGTTTGTCCCAGCTGACAGCCCCTGGGCTCCTTCCTATCTCTGCTGCCTGCACACACACACGCAGACGGCAGGCAGCAGGACGAGGCCCGGCCTTTTGCTCTGCTTACGAAGCTCGCCCTTCTCATCAATGCCACCGATCTCTGCCCTGGTGCCAGAAGCCATCTCCCAGTCTTCCCAGTCCATCTCCCAGTCTTCCCAGTCCATCTCCCAGTCTTCCCAGTCCATCTCCCAGTCTTCCCAGTCCATCTCCCAGTCCATCTCCCAGTCCATCTCCCAGTCCATCTCCCAGTCCATCTCCCAGTCTTCCCAGTCCATCTCCCAGTCCATCTCCCAGTCCATCTTCCCAGTCCATCTTCCCAGTCCATCTCCCAGTCCATCTTCCCAGTCCATCTCCCAGTCTTCCCAGTCCATCTTCCCAGTCCATCTCCCAGTCCATCTTCCCAGTCCATCTCCCAGTCCATCTTCCAGTCCATCTCCCAGTCCATCTCCCAGTCCATCTTCCCAGTCCATCTCCCAGTCCATCTTCCCAGTCCATCTCCTGGTCTTCCCAGTCCATCTTCCCAGTCCATCTTCCCAGTCCATCTCCTGGTCTTCCCAGTCCATCTCCTGGTCTTCCCAGTCCATCTTCCCAGTCCATCTCCCAGTCCATCTCCCAGTCCATCTCCCAGTCCATCTTCCCAGTCCATCTCCCAGTCCATTCTCCCAGTCTTCCCAGTCCATCTTCCCAGTTCATCTTCCCAGTCCATCTCCCAGTCTTCCCAGTCCATCTCCTGGTCTTCCCAGTCCATCTTCCCAGTCCATCTCCCAGTCCATCTCCCAGTCCATCTCCCAGTCTTCCCAGTCCATCTTCCCAGTCCATCTTCCCAGTCCATCTCCCAGTCCATCTCCCAGTCCATCTTCCCAGTCCATCTCCCAGTCCATCTCCCAGTCCATCTCCCAGTCTTCCCAGTCCATCTCCCAGTCCATCTCTCAGTCTTCCCAGTCCATCTCCCAGTCCATCTTCCCAGTCCATCTCCCAGTCCATCTCCCAGTCCATCTCCCAGTCTTCCCAGTCCATCTCCCAGTCCATCTCCCAGTCTTCCCAGTCCATCTTCCCAGTCCATCCTCCCAGGCCATCTCCCAGTCTTCCCAGTCCATCTCCCAGTCCATCTCCCAGTCCATCTCCCAGTTTTCCCAGTCCATCTCCCAGTCCATCTCCCAGTCTTCCCAGTCCATCTCCCAGTCCATCTCCCAGTCCATCTCCCACTCCTGCCCTGTGCTGCTGCCCTGCACATCAATCCAGCGCACGGCGTCCCCGCAGAATCGCAGTCACTCAGGTTGAAAAAGGCCTTCAAGAGCATCGAGTCCAAGCGCAGCCCGTCGCTACAGCCCCAACTCCAACAGCCCTCACAGAACCTCAGCATGGCGGGGGGTTGGAGGGGACCCCAAGGCTCACGGATCTCCAAGCCCTGCCGCACACAGGGCCACCAACCTCCACCTTCAATACCAGCCCAGGCTGCCCAGGGCCCCATCCAGCCTGGCCTCCAACACCTCCAAGCACGGGGCAGCACAGCCTCTGTGGGCAGCTGTTCAGCACCTCACTGCTGATGGGTAAACATCAGGGCACTGTGTGTCTGTAGGGCGCTATGGGGCACTGTGTGTCTATAGGGCACTGTGTGTCTATAGGGCGCTGTGGGGCACTGTGTGTCTATAGGGCACTGTGTGTCTATAAGGCGCTGTGGGGCACTGTGTGTCTATAGGGCGCTATGGGGCACTGTGTGTCTATAGGGCGCTGTGGGGCACTGTGTGTCTCTATGGGGCACTGTGTGTCTCTATAGGGCGCTGTGGGGCACTGTGTGTCTCTATAGGGCACTATGGGGCACTGTGTGTCTATAGGGAGCTGTGGGGCACTGTGTGTCTCTATGGGGCGCTATGGGGCACTGTGTGTCTATAGGGCGCTGTGGGGCACTGTGTGTCTCTAAAGGGCGCTATGGGGCACTGTGTGTCTATAGGGTGCTATGGGGCACTGTGTGTCTCTGTAGGGCGCTGTGGGGCACTGTGTGTCTCTATGGGGCACTGTGTGTCTCTATAGGGCGCTGTGGGGCACTGTGTGTCTCTATAGGGCGCTATGAGGCACTGTGTGTCTATAGGGCGCTGTGGGGCACTGTGTGTCTCTATAGGGCGCTGTGGGGCACTGTGTGTCTCTATAGGGCGCTATGGGGCACCGTGTGTCTCTATAGGGCGCTATGGGGCACTGTGTGTCTCTATAGGGCGCTATGAGGCACTGTGTGTCTCTATAGGGCGCTATGGGGCACTGTGTGTCTCTATAGGGCGCTATGAGGCACTGTGTGTCTCTATAGGGCGCTATGGGGCACTGTGTGTCTCTATGGGGCGCTATGGGGCACTGTGTGTCTCTATAGGGCGCTATGGGGCACTGTGTGTCTATGGGGCGCTGTGGGGCACTGTGTGTCTCTATAGGGCACTGTGTGTCTCTATAGGGCGCTGTGTGTCTCTATGGCTCCCAATGTGTCTCTATGGGTTCCAGAGTGTCCCTATGGGTCCTAATGGGTCCCAACGTGTCTCTATGGGTCCCAATGTGTCTCTATGGGTCCCAACATGTCTCTATGGGTCTCAGTGTGTCCCAATGGGTCCCAATGGGTCTCAACGTGTCTCTATGGGTCCCAATGTGTCTCTATGGGCCTCATTGTGTCTCTATGGGTCCCAATGTGTCTCTATGGGTCCCAATGTGTCTCTATGGGTCCCAACTTGTCTCTATGGGTCCCAATGTGTCTCTATGGGTCCCAACGTGTCTCTATGGGTCCCAGTGGGTCCCAATGTGTCTCTATGGGTCCCAATGTGTCTCTATGGATCCCAACGTGTCTCTATGGGTCCCATCGTGTCTCTATGGGTCCCAACGTGTCTCTATGGGTCCCAACGTGTCTCTATGGGTCCCAACGTGTCTCTATGGGTTCCAATGTGTCTCTATGGGTCCCAACGTGTCTCTATGGGTCCAGCAGGAGGAGCGTGAGCCTGCACTGTGCTCTCGTGGCCAAGAGGGCATCCTGGGGGTGTGAGAAAGAGCATGGAGAGGAGCTGGCGAGGTTCTCTTTGCCCTCTGCTCTGCCCTGATGAGTGCAGCAGCTCCCTGTGAGGAAAGGCTGAGGAAGCTGGGTCTCTTCAGCCTGGAGGAGACTGAGGGGCGACCTCGAGAACGTTTATAAGTGTGCGAAGAGCGAGCGTGAGGAGGACGAAGGCAAGCTGTTGTCAGTGACCTGCAATGGCAGGACAAGGGGCAACGCGTGCCAGCTGGAACGTAGGAGGTCCTGCGTACATAAGAGGGCAAACTTCATGGCAAGGGTAGCAGAAGGCTGGGCTGGGCTGCCCGAAGGGGCTGCGGGATCTCCTTCTTTGCAGACATGCAGCCGCTGCCTGGCCGTGTTCCTGTGTGCCCTCATCCAGGTGTTCCTGCTGCAGCTCTGCTGAGCTCCCTTCCAACCCCTGCCATCCTGTGGTGCTGTGGTTCCATGGGTCCCAATGGGTCCCAGTGGGCCTCAATGTGTCTCTACGGGTCCCAACATGTCTCTATGGGTCTCAACGTGTCTCTATGGGTCTCAATGTGTCTCTATGGGTCTCAGTGTGTCTCTATGGGTCCCAATGTGTCTCTATGGGTCTCAATGTGTCTCTATGGGCCTCAGTGTGTCTCTATGGCTCCCAATGTGTCTCTATGGGCCTCAATGTGTCTCTATGGGTCCCAATGTGTCTCTATGGGTCTCAAGGTGTCTCTATGGGTCTCAATCTGTCCCTATGGGTCCCAATGGGTCCCAATGGGTCCCAACGTGTCTCTGTGGGTCCCAGTGTGTCTCAGTGTGTCTCTATGGGTCCCAACGTGTCTCTGTGGGTCCCAACGTGTCTCTATGGCTCTCATTGTGTCTCTATGGGTCCCAACGTGTCTCTATGGGTCACAATGTGTCTCTATGGGTGCCAACGTGTCTGTATGGGTCCCAGCAGGAGCTCCTGAGCAGCACAAGCAGGGGCAGAAGGAGCTCCGCGCCGTTTGGCCTCGCCGAGGAACTCGCAAGACCCAGCGCACAGCGTCTGAAGCAGAAGCCTGAGCCCAAACTGCAAGAGGTTCCAAAGGCGACAGCGGGCACGGCTTCGGGTCACCCCAAAAGGCCAAGAACTCAGCCTGGCTCGTGAGCCAGATCGGGCAGAAGAGACGCCTTGGCACCAAGGGAAGCGTCGTGC
Source organism: Tetrao urogallus (assembly GCF_951394365.1). NCBI lineage: Eukaryota > Metazoa > Chordata > Aves > Galliformes > Phasianidae > Tetrao > Tetrao urogallus. The sequence goes on along the minus strand of NC_136846.1, from coordinate 29,403 downwards.
GACGCTCTGATGCCCTCTCACCGTTCTTTCTCCCTGCCCCGGCATCGGAAGAGGCGGCGTAACAAGGCGCAATGACTCCGTCACAGCCATCGTGGGGATGTTGAAGGGTAGGCCCCCGGTAAGGCTTTATTGATGGTTCTGCCCCTCTACATTTCACTCTCCGTCTCCTCGCTTGGCCTGGAGAAGGGAAGGCTGCGCGGTGCCCTCGTTGCAGCCTTCCGTACGGAAAGGGAGCCTACGAATAGGAGGGGAGTCGACTCTGATGGCGCGGCCGACGTCAGGCCAAGCGGACGTGGTGTGGAGTCGAAGACGGGATGTCAGGTGGGGTTGTGCTTTGCAGAGAGAGCGGTGAGATGCTCTCTGGGAACCGGATGCCCGGAGAGGTTGTTGGACGCCCCGTCCCTGGAGGTGTTCGAGGCCAGGTTGGACGGGGCCCCGGGCAGCCTGGTTTCGTGTGAGATGCGATGCAGGTGGGATTCGAGCATCCGTTTTGCAGCCTGCAGTTGACGTCTGTCTGTCTGGGCACCCCGTGCCCGCATCAGCACGGCTGGGCTGAGCCCTTCCTGCAGGCGTTCGGAGGCTGACGCTTGGCACTCAGCTCTGCAGGAAGATCTTACGGCAGCTGGCGTCTGCCCCGAGGCGGCCCGACGGGGTGAGGCCTGGGCTGTCTGCACGTTGGGCAGCACGCCGTGCCCATGGCCTTTTTCTGCCCCCTGTTCTTCCCGCAGGGCGGGCTTTGGTCTTCGGAGGCGAAGGCCTGGGAGACTCCGTTTCTTCTGTGCTGGGTGGCAGCGGTGCGGACGTGCTGGGGGCAGACCGCTCAGGCGGGCTGGCCTCACCACGAGCTCTTGCTGCCGCCATCATGCGGAGGTTCTTGCTGCGCAGCCCTGTTCTGAGCCTTCATCCTGATGACTTGTATGGAGTCGCGTGGCAGCAGCGGGAACCTGGAACGTCTGCCTGGAGACTGCGAGGACAGGCTGGACTCAGCTCCGGACGAGGATCCTACGAACGATGGCGTCTGCCCCAAGGTGACCCGACGGGGCGAGTCCTCGGCTGTCTGCACTTTGGGCAGCACGCCGTGCCCATGGCCTTTTTCTGCCCCCGGTTCTGCATCAGAGAAGCTCACGTGTTTGGCCCGCGGTGCTCGGCCCAGCTCCTGTTGGCTCGGAGCTCCTGCGTCCCCCTGCAGCTGGCAGGGCAGCGGCTGCTTTTGGGCCTCGGGCACCTTCCGGATGGCTGGCGGCAGTCTGCAAGGACAGAGCAGGAGGGGTCCGCGTGAGGGGCTGGTGGCTTCGGGGCTGCGAGCCGGAGCCGGGAGCCTGGGCTGCGTTGCAGTCGGTTTGGGTGAAGGGGAAATGGTTCCAAACGGCACGGGATTGAGATGGGACATAAGGAAGGAGTTTGTGGACAGCAGGGTGGCGAGGCAGCGGAGCGTCTTGCCCGGAGAGCTGGTGGGTGCCTGGACGGGCATCGGAGGTGGGGCTGGAGCAGGCTCCGACCGTGCCCAAACTCCCTGCCCGCAGCCTGCTCACCGGCTGCCCCTGAGACGCGCAGAGCGGCAGCCCCGTGAGCTGGGGGTCCCCGTGGCAGCACGGCCGCCAACAGGGACCCTTTGGGATTAGGGAATGGGCTTCGGTTGGGCCGCCCCCGTGCGCGTGGCAGCCCGGAGCCTCACCTGGATGAAGAGCTCCTCTGGAGCAGCAAGCTCCTTATCCTTCTGAAGTGTCCTCCGTCAATGCTTGAAGTGCTCAAGCGTTTGATTAACGTCGGACGGCCGGCAAACCTCACTGCAACGGGGAAGGCGGAGGAGATTCACCGTCAGCCCTTTGGCTCGCTCCCCAGGGGCGCTCAGGCCCCTTCCCACAGCAGCCCAGAGGGCCGCTCCGCTCCCCCCGCTGCTCCCATCCGCGCCGCCCTCCCTGCCGGCAGCCCTGGCCCCGCTGCTCCTCTCTGCAGCTCAGCTCTGTTCTGGGCCCGCATGCGTGGCGTTGGCTTTGGGAAAGAGGAGCTGGGTGGCGATGGTGAGGCGGCGGGGGGGTTTTGGGGGCACCGCGTCCTTCCGTCGGGGGAGGGCAGGGCCTACGATCCGCACATCCTCCTGCCATAGCCAGGGATGGGGGCACGTCACAGCCAGCGCCGTGTCTTTGGGCAGGCCAGCGGTTCCTCGTGGGAAGGGGCCGTGCTGAGCTGGCGTGAAGCTTTGCCACCGGTCAGAGCCCTGGGCTGGTGCTCGGCAGGGGATTTCCTACCTCTAGTTGGCTGCCCGTGCCCTGGAAAGGAGCTGGAAGCTGCTTTACCTTTCTTGCCCTGGTCCAGAGGTGGCAGAGCGGCTTCTTTCCTGGCAGTCTCCCGACCAAAGAGGCTCCCCGAGGACTTGCGGCTCGTTCCGGGCGGTGCTTTGGGCACAAACTCCATTTGAAACCTGCACGAGAGGAGAAGGCAGCGAGTGGTGTGACGCAGCCAGCACTGCTTGCTGCTCTCTGCCTGCCTGCTCCCAGGCGCGTCTTCGTGCCGCGTGAAGCACGCTCCTTTCCCAAGGCTTCGGCAGGGTCAGTGGGTTCAGGCGGAAGGGAAATGAGTTTCAAACGGCAGCAGATTGAGGTTGGAGGTAAGGCAGAGGGTTTGGGCAGCAGGGTGGCGAGGCAGCGGAGCGTCTTGCCCGGAGAGCTGGTGGTGCCTGGACGGGCATCGGAGGTGGGGCTGGAGCAGGCTCCGAGCAACCTCCTGTGGGGGTCGGTGTCCCTGTTCCCTGCAGGGCAGTGGGACGAGGTGCTCTTTCAGGGCTCCTTCCAGCTCCAATCCTGCTGTGGTTCTGTGACACACGGGCAGCACAGACACGGACACACGGAACAAGCGCTGCGCAACGAGAGCTGAGCAGCCGCGCCGCAGCCACCAGCAGACTCACGTGGGAAAGACGACGAGGCAGCCGGAGAGCAGCAGGGAAGCCAGCGGTGCCTCTCGGGACACCACCATGTCCAGCAGCCAGGGGGCCTGCGGGGGACAAAAGGGGAGGCTGTGGGAGCCTGTGGCTCTCAACGTGTCTCTATGGGTCCCAACGTGTCTCTATGGGTCTCAACGTGTCTCTATGGGTCCCAACGTGTCTCTATGGGTCCCAACGTGTCTCTATGGGTCCCAATGTGTCTCTGTGGGTCTCACTGTGTCTCTATGGGTCCCAACGTGTCTCTATGGGTCTCAACGTGTCTCTATGGGTCTCCACGTGTCTCTATGGGTCCCAAAGGGTCTCTATGGGTCTCAACGTGTCTCTATGGCTCTCAATTTGTCTCTATGGGTGCCAATGGGTCTCTATGGGTCCCAAAGTGTCTCTATGGGTCCCAAAGGGTCTCTATGGGTCCCAACGTGTCTCTATGGGGCTAAACGTGTCTCTATGGGTCCCAAAGTGTCTCTATGGGTCCCAACGTGTCTCTGTGACTCTCAACGTGTCTCTATGGGTCCCAATGGGTCTCAATGTGTCTCCATGGGTCCCAACGTGTCTCCATAGGTCCCAATAGGTCTCAACGTGTCTCTATGGGTCCCAACGTGTCTCTATGGGAACCAATGTGTATCTATGGATCTCAACGTGTCTCTATGGGTCTCTACGTGTCTCTACGTGTCTCTATGGGCCCGAGCAGCCGGCCGCGTTCTGATGTGTGCTTGGGCACGGCGAGGGTCACGGCAGTGCCAGGGCCACAGAGGAGCCTACAGCTCACCTTGGAAGCAGCTCTTCTGAATGTCTCTTTTCCGGACAGCTTCTCGAGGAAGTCGAAGTAGTATTTCATGTGGAAGGTCAAGCCGTCAACCAGGAGCACGCCGATGTCCTTCAGGACGATGGCGACGTTCTGCCCGTTCTGCAGGCAGCCGGAGAGCAGGGACACGGTGCTCTGGATGCTGGTCCTGAGGGTCTGCCAGCTCAGAGAGGTGCCTGCGGCCGCCTTGCTGTATTTCAGAGGGTCCACCTTCCTGTGCCCTGCAAAATGCGAGAGACGGAGGTGAGGATGGGGTTGATTTTCCACCGGTGCTTCCCTGGAAGGGCTTCCGGTGGACGTCAGCCTGAGCGGCCCCGGGTTTGCACAGGGGAAGGTTTGCTTTTGAGAATGGAGCGGTGGCCCCGTTTGCCCTGTCCGTGATGCCAGCAGAAGTGGAATCCCCCCTCCTACCTGCCAGGGAGTCCCTGCGGGCCTTGAGGTGGTGGGTGACCATCAGGTTTGTAGCCAGGCTGAACACGGGCCACTGCAGGGTCACGGTGCCGTTCTCAGTCCAGATGTCTTTGGAGACGGTGTCAAAGGTGCCAAAGGTGGGGATCCAGACCCCCTGCAAGTGGAAGAGAAAGGAAGGGCGGAAGGGTTACGGGACGGCCGGAGGAAGAGCCGGCGGGGGTCCGACGTGGGGACGGAGCTCAGGAGCCTCCGCCGCCGTTCAGAGGCACGAGCCAGGCATCAGGAATGGCTTGGGAAGGGGCTGCACGGTCCTCTCCTTCCCCTCGCCCTCCCGGATGCAGCCCAGCAGGCTGCAGGGCAGAAGGAGCCCCATGGCATCCAGAGGCTCCCAGAGACCGGGATCAGCCCCGGGATCCGACAGGGCCCAGCACAAGCGGCCGTGCATTTGCAGGAAGGCCGTGGGATGCCCAGGAGAGAAACGTGGGGGCAGCTTCCTGCTTTCTGCAGAGGGGAAGAGGCTGAGGGAGTCCAGGCCGAGCTGGACGGCGAGAGGAGGAACCCGACGGCCAACACACCTTGTGCAGCAGCAGCTGCTCCCGGATGTAGGCGGCCACCGCATCCCAGACGGCGACTCGCTCTGGAGGGCAAAGGAAAAGCAGGTTACAATCTGCATCAGCTCACACTGCATCAGCTCACACTGCATCAGCTCATGCTTTGCATCTGCCGCTTCCCAGCACTGCTATGGCCGCCAAGCGAGAGCGAAGCGGTGGATGCAAAGCATCTCCTCTGTGCCAGGGGTGGCTGCAGCACCGCTCCTGTGCCGGCCGTGGATCCATTTGGTGTCCATTACCTTTGGTCTCGGTGTCTATGAGCCTGGAGGTGCGTCCCGCTGCGGGGCCGACCTCACTCATCCTGCTCTGCCTCGCGCCGGCGGCTCGCTCCATGTTGGCGCCAGCCATGCCGGAGCTCATCCTTCAGATGCGTCTGCTCTCTACCAGATGCTCCTTCAGGATGTGGGACCCACCGCCGCGTTCCGCCCTCTATCCCCCTCCCGGGTGCCCGTGTCACAAACGACGCCGCGGCGACGCCATGATGGCACGGCCGCTGCCCATTGTGACAGCGCTGCTGCCCTGCCCGCCTGGGGGCGCTGGGCCCTGTTTCCTCCCCTTTCCTTGGCTCTCAATGCCATATTGTGCTGGCCCCTGTTTCCTTTCCTTTCCTTGGCTCTCAATGCCATATTGTGCTGGCCCCTGTTTCCTTTCCTTGGCTCTCAATGCCATATTGTGCTGGCCCCTGTTTCCTTTCCTTGGCTCTCAATGCCATATTGTGCTGGCCCCTGTTTCCTCTCCTTTCCTTGGCTCTCAATGCCATATTGTGCTGGCCCCTGTTTCCTCCCCTTTCCTTGGCTCTCAATGCCATATTGTGCTGGCCCCTGTTTCCTCTCCTTTCCTTGGCTCTCAATGCCATATTGTGCTGGCCCCTGTTTCCTTTCCTTTCCTTGGCTCTCAATGCCATATTGTGCTGGCCCCTGTTTCCTCTCCTTTCCTTGGCTCTCAATGCCATATTGTGCTGGCCCCTGTTTCCTCCCCTTTCCTTGGCTCTCAATGCCATATTGTGCTGGCCCCTGTTTCCTTTCCTTTCCTTGGCTCTCAATGCCATATTGTGCTGGCCCCTGTTTCCTCCCCTTTCCTTGGCTCTCAATGCCATATTGTGCTGGCCCCTGTTTCCTCTCCTTTCCTTGGCTCTCAATGCCATATTGTGCTGGCCCCTGTTTCCTCCCCTTTCCTTGGCTCTCAATGCCATATTGTGCTGGCCCCTGTTTCCTCTCCTTTCCTTGGCTCTCAATGCCATATTGTGCTGGCCCCTGTTTCCTTTCCTTGGCTCTCAATGCCATATTGTGCTGGCCCCTGTTTCCTTTCCTTTCCTTGGCTCTCAATGCCATATTGTGCTGGCCCCTGTTTCCTTTCCTTGGCTCTCAGTGCCATATTGTGCTGGCCCCTGTTTCCTCTCCTTTCCTTGGCTCTCAATGCCATATTGTGCTGGCCCCTGTTTCCTCTCCTTTCCTTGGCTCTCAATGCCATATTGTGCTGGCCCCTGTTTCCTCCCCTTTCCTTGGCTCTCAATGCCATATTGTGCTGGCCCCTGTTTCCTTTCCTTTCCTTGGCTCTCAATGCCATATTGTGCTGGCCCCTGTTTCCTTTCCTTGGCTCTCAATGCCATATCCCTCGTTTTCCTTTCGCAGCCCTTGCCTGTGTTGATCTTCACGCAGGCGATACGCAGACACGCGCTGTTCCGCAGTGCTCTGCCCGTCACCTTGATGACCCGCTGTCAGGAAGTCGCTCCGTTTTGCCCGGATTCCTTGTCGCAACGCTCAATAAATGACCCGGCATCCATCCTCTGTGTCCATGCTGTGACTCCGTGGCTCCCGCCGCCCTTTGCTTTGTTTGGGGCTCCCAGAGATTCGCTTTCGTCCCGGCCTTCCGAGCGGGATGAGCCGTTTCCCACGGACGCTGCAGGCAGCTCAGCTGAAGGAAGGGAAGGGGAACGCAGAGGGGACATCGGCTGAGCTGAGAAGCGGGACGACGGCTTGGGCGGCATCGGGTTTGGGAACAGAAGGTGGAGCCCAGGATGGGAGGGGGTGGAAGGTCACCAAGCCCAGCAGCCCTGCAGAGCCGCTTCCCAGCAGCAGGTTGCCAGCTATCGCTGTGTCTGTGTGTGGACAGGCTGAGGGCTGGGCAGCAGGAAACAGGAGGAGGTTCCACAACGGCAAGCGTGGAGTCTCGCATCTGGGGAGGAAGAACGGCACGCAAGGTGTCTCTATGGGTCTCCGTATGTCTCTATGGGTCCCAATGTGCCTCTCTGGGTCCCAATGGGTCTCAATGTGTCTCTATGGGTCCCAACGTGTCTCTATGGCTCCCAATGTGCCTCTATGGGTCCCAATGCATCTCAATTTGTCTCTATGGCTCTCAAGGTGTCTCCATGGGTCTCAGTATGTCTCTATGGGTCACAATGTGTCACTATGAGTCCCAATGGGTCTCTATGGGTCCCAATGGGTCTCAACGTGTCTCTATGGGTCCCAATGTGCCTCTCTGGGTCCCAATGGGTCTCAACGTGTCTCTATGGGTCTCAGTGTGTCTCTATGGGTCCAAGCGTGTCTCTATGGCTCTCAACATGTCTCTATGGGTTTCAGCGTGTCTCTATGGGTCCCAATGGGTCCCAACGTGTCTCTATGGGTCCCAACATGTCCCTTTAAGTCCCAATGTGTCTCTATGGGTCTCAGTGTGTCTCTATGGGTCCCAATGGATCTCAACGTGTCTCTATGGGTCCCAATGGGTCTCTATGGGTCCCAATGGGTCCCAACATGTCTCTATGGGTCCCAATGGATCTCAACGTGTCTCTATGGGTCTCAACGGGTCTCAGCCATGAGGGAGCTGGGGGACGCAGGTCGGCCGTGAGCCAGCAGTGTGCCCTGCTGGCCAACATGGCGTCCTTGGTGCATGGCATGGCCAGCAGGTGCAGGGAGGCGATCCTCCCCCTCTGCTCTGCCCTGCTGAGGCCTCACCTGCAGCGCTGCGTCCGGTTCTGGGCTGCCCAGCACCAAACAGGCAGGGAGCTCTTGGGAAGAGTGCAGCGCAGGGCCAAAAGATGGCGAGCGGCCTGGAGCTCTGTGCTATGGAGAAAGGCTGCGTGAGCTGGGGCTGTTCAGCATGGAGGAGAGAAGGCAGAGAGGGGACCTGAGCCAGGGCTCGATGGGTCTCTATGGGTCCCAGTGGGTCCCAATGTGTCTCTATGGGTCTCAAAATGTCTCTATGGGTCCCAGTGGGTCTCTATGGGTCCCAATGGGTCTCAACGTGTCTCTATGGGTCCCAATGTATCTCTATGGGTCTCCACGTGTCTCTATGGGTCCCAACGTGTCCCTTTAAGTCCCAATGTGTCTCTATGGGTCCCAATGTGTCTCTATGGATCTCAACGTGTCTCTATGGGTCCCATTGTGTCTCTATGGGTACCAATGGGTCCCAACGTGTCTCTATGGGTCCCTATGGGTCCCAACGTGTCTCTATGGGTCCCAACGTGTCTCAGCCATGAGGCCAGCACAGTTGCAAAGTCACAGCCACAGCCTGAGAGGCTGGAAGGGTCCTGGGGCCCAAAGGCACAGAGAGGCCGGCACCGGCCCCGGGGCCTGAAGGCACAGCCAGGCAGGCCGGCGTTGGCCCTGTGGCCTAAAGCAAAGCCTGAGAGGCCGGCCCTGCCCCGAGGCCTGAAGGCACGGCCAGAGAGCCCAGCGCCAAGCCCAGGGCCTGAAGGCACGGCCAGGGATGCCGACAGCGGGGCCGAAAGCCACGCGCAGAGGGGCCGGCCCTGGACACAGGGCCTGAAGGCACAGCCGGGCACAGCAGCACCGGCCCCGGGGCCTGAAGCCACGCGCAGAGGCCGGCACCGGCCCTGGGCACACAGCTGTGCACCTGCTGCTCCTGCTGGTTCCCCTGGGAATGCAAAGGGAAACGTTCAGGGATGGAAAGGGAAACGAGCAGGGATGCAAAGGGAAACGGGCAGGGATGGAAAGGGAAACGAGCAGGGATGCAAAGGGAAACGAGCAGGGATGCAAAGGGAAACGGGCAGGGATGGAAAGGGAAACGAGCAGGGATGCAAAGGGAAACGAGCAGGGATGCAAAGGGAAACGAGCAGGGATGCAAAGGGAAACGAGCAGGGATGGAAAGGGAAACGAGCAGGGATGCAAAGGGAAACGAGCAGGGATGGAAAGGGAAACGAGCAGGGATGCAAAGGGAAACGAGCAGGGATGCAAAGGGAAACGAGCAGGGATGCAAAGGGAAACGAGCAGGGATGCAAAGGGAAACGAGCAGGGATGGTAAGGGAAACGAGCAGGGATGGAAAGGGAAACGGGCAGGGATGGAAAGGGAAACGAGCAGGGATGCAAAGGGAAACGTGCAGGGATGGAAAGGGAAACGTGCAGGGATGCAAAGGGAAACGAGCAGGGATGGAAAGGGAAACGAGCAGGGATGGAAAGGGAAACGAGCAGGGATGCAAAGGGAAACAAGCAGGGATGCAAAGGGAAACGGGCAGGGATGGAAAGGGAAACGAGCAGGGATGCAAAGGGAAACAAGCAGGGATGCAAAGGGAAACGAGCAGGGATGCAAAGGGAAACGAGCAGGGATGGAAAGGGAAACGAGCAGGGATGGAAAGGGAAACGAGCAGGGATGGTAAGGGAAACGAGCAGGGATGGAAAGGGAAACGGGCAGGGATGGAAAGGGAAACGAGCAGGGATGCAAAGGGAAACGAGCAGGGATGCAAAGGGAAACGAGCAGGGATGCAAAGGGAAACGAGCAGGGATGGAAAGGGAAACGAGCAGGGATGGAAAGGGAAACGGGCAGGGATGGAAAGGGAAACGAGCAGGGATGCAAAGGGAAACGTGCAGGGATGGAAAGGGAAACGTGCAGGGATGCAAAGGGAAACGAGCAGGGATGGAAAGGGAAACGAGCAGGGATGGAAAGGGAAACGAGCAGGGATGCAAAGGGAAACAAGCAGGGATGCAAAGGGAAACGGGCAGGGATGGAAAGGGAAACGAGCAGGGATGCAAAGGGAAACAAGCAGGGATGCAAAGGGAAACGAGCAGGGATGCAAAGGGAAACGAGCAGGGATGGAAAGGGAAACGAGCAGGGATGGTAAGGGAAACGAGCAGGGATGGAAAGGGAAACGAGCAGGGATGGTAAGGGAAACGAGCAGGGATGGAAAGGGAAACGGGCAGGGATGGAAAGGGAAACGAGCAGGGATGCAAAGGGAAACGAGCAGGGATGGAAAGGGAAACGTGCAGGGATGGAAAGGGAAACGAGCAGGGATGGAAAGGGAAACGGGCAGGGATGGAAAGGGAAACGAGCAGGGATGCAAAGGGAAACAAGCAGGGATGCAAAGGGAAACGAGCAGGGATGCAAAGGGAAACGAGCAGGGATGGAAAGGGAAACGAGCAGGGATGGAAAGGGAAACGAGCAGGGATGGTAAGGGAAACGAGCAGGGATGGAAAGGGAAACGGGCAGGGATGGAAAGGGAAACGAGCAGGGATGCAAAGGGAAACGAGCAGGGATGGAAAGGGAAACGTGCAGGGATGGAAAGGGAAACGAGCAGGGATGGAAAGGGAAACGAGCAGGGATGGAAAGGGAAACGAGCAGGGATGCAAAGGGAAACGAGCAGGGATGCAAAGGGAAATGAGCAGGGATGGAAAGGGAAACGTGCAGGGATGGAAAGGGAAACGTGCAGGGATGCAAAGGGAAATGTGCAAGAATGCAAAGGGAAACGAGCAGGGATGGAAAGGGAAACGAGCAGGGATGGAAAGGGAAACGAGCAGGGATGCAAAGGGAAACGAGCAGGGATGCAAAGGGAAATGAGCAGGGATGGAAAGGGAAACGTGCAGGGATGGAAAGGGAAACGTGCAGGGATGCAAAGGGAAATGTGCAAGAATGCAAAGGGAAACGTGCAGGGATGGAAAGGGAAACGAGCAGGGATGCAAAGGGAAACGTGCAGGGATGGAAAGGGAAACGTGCAGGGATGGAAAGGGAAACGTGCAGGGATGGAAAGGGAAACGAGCAGGGATGGAAAGGGTAACGTGCAGGGATGCAAAGGGAAACGAGCAGGGATGCAAAGGGAAACGAGCAGGGATGCAGAATAGGCAGCCACTAACCGTTTCTCAATCATTCTGTATCTCTCTTCTGCTCCGTGCCAAACCTGAGAGCCGAAACCAATGGGTGTCCGAACAGAGCGCTGGCGTTGCCACAGGCCCCAAGCGAAGCCGTCTTGAGGAACATGAACGTCCAACTGGGCCGGGAGGGTAGGATCAAATATTCCCCATGCCTGGCCTTGTCTAACTGCCAGTTTGGCCTGTTGGAAAGCATCCTGTTGGGTTTTCCCCCAGTCCCACTGCTGCCCCTTTTTGTGAGTCTGTGCCGTGGCCTCAGCAGCTGCGCTGGGTGAGGTATAAAGGAACGCCAGTAGCCCAATGTACCGAGAAACTCTGGCAGCTGCTGCGATGCTGTAGGGACTGGGAACGCCTGAAGCTTCTCTATGGCAGCACTGGGAAGCAATCATAGAATCATAGAATCATAGAATCACCAAGGTTGGAAAAGACCTCAAAGCTCATCCAGTCCAACCGTTCCCCCATTCCCAACAGCTCCCACTGAACCACGTCCCTCAACACAGCATCCAGCCTTTCCTTGAACAGCCCCAGGCTCGGTGCCTCCCCCACCTCCCTGGGCATCCATTGCAGTGCCTGACCACCCTTTCTGAACAGTAACACTTCCTCATGTCCAGCCTGAATCTCCCCTGCCGTAGCTTGAAGCCGTTCCCTCTGCTCCTATCACTGATGACACGAGAGCAGAGGCCGACCCCAGCTCACTGCAGCCTCCCTTCAGGCAGTCATAGAGAGCAGTGAGGTCTCCCCTGAGCCTCCTCTTCTCCAGGCTGAACATTCCCAGCTCCTTCAGCCTCTCCTCATCAGCCCTGTGTTCCAGACCCCTCACAGCTTTGTTGCCCTCCTTTGAACACGCTCCAGGGCCTCCATGTCTTTCTTGCAGTGAGGGGCCCAAAACTGGACCCAGCACTCGAGGTGCGGCCTCACCAGAGCTGAATACAGGGGCACAATCACCTCTCTGCTCCTGCTTGCAACGCTGTTTCTGATGCAGGCCAGGCCTTCCTGGCCTTCCTGGCCACCTGGGCACACTGTGGGCTCATGTTCAGCCCAGCATCCATCCATACCCCCAGGTCCATTTCCTCTACGCCGTCCTCCAGCCACACCGCCCCAAGCCCGCAGTTGTTGTAGCCCAAGTGCAGGACCCGGCATTTGGCCTTGTTGCACCTCATCCCGTTGGCTTCAGCCCAGCTCTCCAGCCTGTCCAGATCCCTCTGCAGGGCCTCGCTACCCCCAGGCAGATCCACGCTTCCAGCCCATTTGGTGTCACCTGCGAATGCACTGAGGCTGCACTCGATGCCCTCCTCCAGGCCATCAATGAAGATATTGCAGAGGACAGGCCCAGCACCGACCCCTGGGGAACACCGCTCACCACCGGTCGCCAGCTGGATTTGACTCCATTCCCCACCACTCTCTGAGCCCGGCCCTTCAGCCAGCCAAGAGTGCAGCCATGCAAGCCTCGGGCTGCCAGCTCCTGCAGGAGAATGCTGTGGGAGGCAGCGCCAAAGGCTGTGCTGTGCTGGAGTCGAGGCAGAGCCCATCAACGGCCTTTCCCTCATCCACCAGACTTGGGTCTTTCCTGACCAAACCACCCCCAGGAATTTCACGGACAGCCCGGACCTTGCGCCCTTGGGGATTTGCAGCCCATCCCCTCTGCTGTTCATAGGCAGTTGTCTCTATGGGCCTCAATGTGTCTCTATGGGTCTGAAAGTGTCTCTTTGGGTTCCAATGGGTCCCAATGGGTCCCAATGGGTCTCAATGTTTCTCTATGGGTCTCAATGTGTCTCTGTGGGTCCCAATGGGTCTCAATGGGTCTCTATGTGTCTCTATGGGTCCCAATGGGTCTCTAGGGGTCCCAATGGGTCTCCATGGGTCCCAATGGGTCTCAATGGGTCTCTATGTGTCTCTATGGGTCCCAATGGGTCTCTATGGGTCCCAATGGGTCTCTATGTGTCTCTATGGATCTCAACGTGTCTCTATGGGTCCCAACGTGTCTCAGCCATGAGGCCAGCACAGTTGCAAAGTCACAGCCACAGCCTGAGAGGCTGGAAGGGTCCTGGGGCCCAAAGGCACAGAGAGGCCGGCACCGGCCCCGGGGCCTGAAGGCACAGCCAGGCAGGCCGGCGTTGGCCCTGTGGCCTAAAGCAAAGCCTGAGAGGCCGGCCCTGCCCCGAGGCCTGAAGGCACGGCCAGAGAGCCCAGCGCCAAGCCCAGGGCCTGAAGGCACGGCCAGGGATGCCGACAGCGGGGCCGAAAGCCACGCGCAGAGGGGCCGGCCCTGGACACAGGGCCTGAAGGCACAGCCGGGCACAGCAGCACCGGCCCCGGGGCCTGAAGCCACGCGCAGAGGCCGGCACCGGCCCTGGGCACACAGCTGTGCGCCTGCTGCTCCTGCTGGTTCCCCTGGGAATGCAAAGGGAAACGTTCAGGGATGGAAAGGGAAACGAGCAGGGATGCAAAGGGAAACGAGCAGGGATGCAAAGGGAAACGGGCAGGGATGGAAAGGGAAACGAGCAGGGATGCAAAGGGAAACGAGCAGGGATGCAAAGGGAAACGAGCAGGGATGCAAAGGGAAACGAGCAGGGATGGAAAGGGAAACAAGCAGGGATGCAAAGGGAAACGAGCAGGGATGCAAAGGGAAACGAGCAGGGATGGAAAGGGAAACGAGCAGGGATGGAAAGGGAAACGAGCAGGGATGGTAAGGGAAACGAGCAGGGATGGAAAGGGAAACGGGCAGGGATGGAAAGGGAAACGAGCAGGGATGCAAAGGGAAACGAGCAGGGATGGAAAGGGAAACGTGCAGGGATGGAAAGGGAAACGAGCAGGGATGGAAAGGGAAACGAGCAGGGATGGAAAGGGAAACGAGCAGGGATGCAAAGGGAAACGAGCAGGGATGCAAAGGGAAATGAGCAGGGATGGAAAGGGAAACGTGCAGGGATGGAAAGGGAAACGTGCAGGGATGCAAAGGGAAATGTGCAAGAATGCAAAGGGAAACGAGCAGGGATGGAAAGGGAAACGAGCAGGGATGGAAAGGGAAACGAGCAGGGATGCAAAGGGAAACGAGCAGGGATGCAAAGGGAAATGAGCAGGGATGGAAAGGGAAACGTGCAGGGATGGAAAGGGAAACGTGCAGGGATGCAAAGGGAAATGTGCAAGAATGCAAAGGGAAACGTGCAGGGATGGAAAGGGAAACGAGCAGGGATGCAAAGGGAAACGTGCAGGGATGGAAAGGGAAACGTGCAGGGATGGAAAGGGAAACGTGCAGGGATGGAAAGGGAAACGAGCAGGGATGGAAAGGGTAACGTGCAGGGATGCAAAGGGAAACGAGCAGGGATGCAAAGGGAAACGAGCAGGGATGCAGAATAGGCAGCCACTAACCGTTTCTCAATCATTCTGTATCTCTCTTCTGCTCCGTGCCAAACCTGAGAGCCGAAACCAATGGGTGTCCGAACAGAGCGCTGGCGTTGCCACAGGCCCCAAGCGAAGCCGTCTTGAGGAACATGAACGTCCAACTGGGCCGGGAGGGTAGGATCAAATATTCCCCATGCCTGGCCTTGTCTAACTGCCAGTTTGGCCTGTTGGAAAGCATCCTGTTGGGTTTTCCCCCAGTCCCACTGCTGCCCCTTTTTGTGAGTCTGTGCCGTGGCCTCAGCAGCTGCGCTGGGTGAGGTATAAAGGAACGCCAGTAGCCCAATGTACCGAGAAACTCTGGCAGCTGCTGCGATGCTGTAGGGACTGGGAACGCCTGAAGCTTCTCTATGGCAGCACTGGGAAGCAATCATAGAATCATAGAATCATAGAATCACCAAGGTTGGAAAAGACCTCAAAGCTCATCCAGTCCAACCGTTCCCCCATTCCCAACAGCTCCCACTGAACCACGTCCCTCAACACAGCATCCAGCCTTTCCTTGAACAGCCCCAGGCTCGGTGCCTCCCCCACCTCCCTGGGCATCCATTGCAGTGCCTGACCACCCTTTCTGAACAGTAACACTTCCTCATGTCCAGCCTGAATCTCCCCTGCCGTAGCTTGAAGCCGTTCCCTCTGCTCCTATCACTGATGACACGAGAGCAGAGGCCGACCCCAGCTCACTGCAGCCTCCCTTCAGGCAGTCATAGAGAGCAGTGAGGTCTCCCCTGAGCCTCCTCTTCTCCAGGCTGAACATTCCCAGCTCCTTCAGCCTCTCCTCATCAGCCCTGTGTTCCAGACCCCTCACAGCTTTGTTGCCCTCCTTTGAACACGCTCCAGGGCCTCCATGTCTTTCTTGCAGTGAGGGGCCCAAAACTGGACCCAGCACTCGAGGTGCGGCCTCACCAGAGCTGAATACAGGGGCACAATCACCTCTCTGCTCCTGCTTGCAACGCTGTTTCTGATGCAGGCCAGGCTGCCATTGGCCTTCCTGGCCACCTGGGCACACTGTGGGCTCATGTTCAGCCCAGCATCCATCCATACCCCCAGGTCCATTTCCTCTACGCCGTCCTCCAGCCACACCGCCCCAAGCCCGCAGTTGTTGTAGCCCAAGTGCAGGACCCGGCATTTGGCCTTGTTGCACCTCATCCCGTTGGCTTCAGCCCAGCTCTCCAGCCTGTCCAGATCCCTCTGCAGGGCCTCGCTACCCCCAGGCAGATCCACGCTTCCAGCCCATTTGGTGTCACCTGCGAATGCACTGAGGCTGCACTCGATGCCCTCCTCCAGGCCATCAATGAAGATATTGCAGAGGACAGGCCCAGCACCGACCCCTGGGGAACACCGCTCACCACCGGTCGCCAGCTGGATTTGACTCCATTCCCCACCACTCTCTGAGCCCGGCCCTTCAGCCAGCCAAGAGTGCAGCCATGCAAGCCTCGGGCTGCCAGCTCCTGCAGGAGAATGCTGTGGGAGGCAGCGCCAAAGGCTGTGCTGTGCTGGAGTCGAGGCAGAGCCCATCAACGGCCTTTCCCTCATCCACCAGACTTGGGTCTTTCCTGACCAAACCACCCCCAGGAATTTCACGGACAGCCCGGACCTTGCGCCCTTGGGGGATTTGCAGCCCATCCCCTCTGCTGTTCATAGGCAGTTGTCTCTATGGGCCTCAATGTGTCTCTATGGGTCTGAAAGTGTCTCTTTGGGTCCCAATGGGTCCCAATGGGTCTCAATGTTTCTCTATGGGTCTCAATGTGTCTCTGTGGGTCCCAATGGGTCTCAATGGGTCTCTATGTGTCTCTATGGGTCCCAATGGGTCTCTAGGGGTCCCAATGGGTCTCCATGGGTCCCAATGGGTCTCAATGGGTCTCTATGTGTCTCTATGGGTCCCAATGGGTCTCTATGGGTCCCAATGGGTCTCTATGTGTCTCTATGGATCTCAACGTGTCTCTATGGGTCCCAACGTGTCTCAGCCATGAGGCCAGCACAGTTGCAAAGTCACAGCCACAGCCTGAGAGGCTGGAAGGGTCCTGGGGCCCAAAGGCACAGAGAGGCCGGCACCGGCCCTGGGGCCTGAAGGCACAGCCAGGCAGGCCGGCGTTGGCCCTGTGGCCTAAAGCAAAGCCTGAGAGGCCGGCCCTGCCCCGAGGCCTGAAGGCACGGCCAGAGAGCCCAGCGCCAAGCCCAGGGCCTGAAGGCACGGCCAGGGATGCCGACAGCGGGGCCGAAAGCCACGCGCAGAGGGGCCGGCCCTGGACACAGGGCCTGAAGGCACAGCCGGGCACAGCAGCACCGGCCCCGGGGCCTGAAGCCACGCGCAGAGGCCGGCACCGGCCCTGGGCACACAGCTGTGCGCCTGCTGCTCCTGCTGGTTCCCCTGGGAATGCAAAGGGAAACGTTCAGGGATGGAAAGGGAAACGAGCAGGGATGCAAAGGGAAACGAGCAGGGATGCAAAGGGAAACGGGCAGGGATGGAAAGGGAAACGAGCAGGGATGCAAAGGGAAACGAGCAGGGATGCAAAGGGAAACGAGCAGGGATGCAAAGGGAAACGAGCAGGGATGGAAAGGGAAACGAGCAGGGATGGTAAGGGAAACGAGCAGGGATGGAAAGGGAAACGTGCAGGGATGCAAAGGGAAACGAGCAGGGATGCAAAGGGAAACGAGCAGGGATGCAGAACAGGCAGCCACTAACCGTTTCTCAATCATTCTGTATCTCTCTTCTGCTCCGTGCCAAACCTGAGAGCCGAAACCAATGGGTGTCCGAACAGAGCGCTGGCGTTGCCACAGGCCCCAAGCGAAGCCGTCTTGAGGAACATGAACGTCCAACTGGGCCGGGAGGGTAGGATCAAATATTCCCCATGCCTGGCCTTGTCTAACTGCCAGTTTGGCCTGTTGGAAAGCATCCTGTTGGGTTTTCCCCCAGTCCCACTGCTGCCCCTTTTTGTGAGTCTGTGCCGTGGCCTCAGCAGCTGCGCTGGGTGAGGTATAAAGGAACGCCAGTAGCCCAATGTACCGAGAAACTCTGGCAGCTGCTGCGATGCTGTAGGGACTGGGAACGCCTGAAGCTTCTCTATGGCAGCACTGGGAAGCAATCATAGAATCATAGAATCATAGAATCACCAAGGTTGGAAAAGACCTCAAAGCTCATCCAGTCCAACCGTTCCCCCATTCCCAACAGCTCCCACTGAACCACGTCCCTCAACACAGCATCCAGCCTTTCCTTGAACACCCCAGGCTCGGTGCCTCCCCCACCTCCCTGGGCATCCATTGCAGTGCCTGACCACCCTTTCTGAACAGTAACACTTCCTCATGTCCAGCCTGAATCTCCCCTGCCGTAGCTTGAAGCCGTTCCCTCTGCTCCTATCACTGATGGCACGAGAGCAGAGGCCGACCCCAGCTCACTGCAGCCTCCCTTCAGGCAGTCATAGAGAGCAGTGAGGTCTCCCCTGAGCCTCCTCCTCTCCAGGCTGAACATTCCCAGCTCCTTCAGCCTCTCCTCATCAGCCCTGTGTTCCAGACCCCTCACAGCTTTGTTGCCCTCCTTTGAACACGCTCCAGGGCCTCCATGTCTTTCTTGCAGTGAGGGGCCCAAAACTGGACCCAGCACTCGAGGTGCGGCCTCACCAGAGCTGAGTACAGGGGAACAATCACCTCTCTGCTCCTGCTTGCAACGCTGTTTCTGATGCAGGCCAGGCTGCCATTGGCCTTCCTGGCCACCTGGGCACACTGTGGGCTCATGTTCAGCCCAGCATCCATCCATACCCCCAGGTCCATTTCCTCTACGCCGTCCTCCAGCCACACCGCCCCAAGCCCGCAGTTGTTGTAGCCCAAGTGCAGGACCCGGCATTTGGCCTTGTTGCACCTCATCCCGTTGGCTTCAGCCCAGCTCTCCAGCCTGTCCAGATCCCTCTGCAGGGCCTCGCTACCCCCAGGCAGATCCACGCTTCCAGCCCATTTGGTGTCACCTGCGAATGCACTGAGGCTGCACTCGATGCCCTCCTCCAGGCCATCAATGAAGATATTGCAGAGGACAGGCCCAGCACCGACCCCTGGGGAACACCGCTCACCACCGGTCGCCAGCTGGATTTGACTCCATTCCCCACCACTCTCTGAGCCCGGCCCTTCAGCCAGCCAAGAGTGCAGCCATGCAAGCGTCGGGCTGCCAGCTCCTGCAGGAGAATGCTGTGGGAGGCAGCGCCAAAGGCTGTGCTGTGCTGGAGTCGAGGCAGAGCCCATCAACGGCCTTTCCCTCATCCACCAGACTTGGGTCTTTCCTGACCAAACCACCCCCAGGAATTTCACGGACAGCCCGGACCTTGCGCCCTTGGGGGATTTGCAGCCCATCCCCTCTGCTGTTCATAGGCAGTTGTCTCTATGGGCCTCAATGTGTCTCTATGGGTCTGAAAGTGTCTCTTTGGGTTCCAATGGGTCCCAATGGGTCCCAATGGGTCTCAATGTTTCTCTATGGGTCCCAATGGGTCTCAATGTGTCTCTGTGGGTCCCAATGGGTCTCTATGGGTCCCAATGGGTCTCCATGGGTCCCAATGGGTCTCAATGTGTCTCTATGGGTCCCAATGGGTGTCAACGTGTCTCAGGGTCCCAACGTGTCTCTATGGGTCCCAATGGGTGTCAATGTGTCTCTATGGGTCCCAACATGTCTCTATCGGTCCCTACATGTCTCAACATGTCTCTATGGCTCTCAACATGTCTCTATGGGTCCCAATGTCTCTCTATGGGTCTCAGTGTGTCTCTATGGGTCCCAATGGGTCTCTACGGGTCTCAGTGTGTCTATATGGGTCCCAATGGGTCTCAAAGTGTCTCTATGGATCCCATTATGTCTCTATGGCTCTCAACGTGTCTCTATGGGTCCCAATGGGTTTCAGTGTGTCTCTATGGGTCCCAATGTGTCTCTATGGGTCTCTATGAGTCCCAGTGTGTCACTATGGGTCTCAGCGTGTCCCTGTGGCTCCCAATGGGTCTCAGCCATGAGGCCAGCACAGGTGCAAAGTCACAGCCACAGCCTGAGAGGCTGGAAGGGTCCTGGGGCCCAAAGGCACAGAGAGGCCGGCACCGGCCCCGGGGCCTGAAGGCACAGCCAGGCAGGCCGGCGTTGGCCCTGTGGCCTAAAGCAAAGCCTGAGAGGCCGGCCCTGCCCCGAGGCCTGAAGGCACGGCCAGAGAGCCCAGCGCCAAGCCCAGGGCCTGAAGGCACGGCCAGGGATGCCGACAGCGGGGCCGAAAGCCACGCGCAGAGGGGCCGGCCCTGGACACAGGGCCTGAAGGCACAGCCGGGCACAGCAGCACCGGCCCCGGGGCCTGAAGCCACGCGCAGAGGCCGGCACCGGCCCTGGGCACACAGCTGTGCGCCTGCTGCTCCTGCTGGTTCCCCTGGGGCCGCGTTGACCGCGACGAGGCCGTCTCGGTCTTGGCTGGCTTTGATGGGGCCGCGCGCGCAAGAGCCGTCCCCACTCCTCCGCCATCTCACGTCCCACAACCCCACGGGGTGACCCGCTGTTGGTTTCCTGCCCTTTGGATGCGGGAGGCGACCGCTCCTTCGCCTATGCTGAAAGCACAGCGGTGATGCGGGACTCGCTGAGGTCACAGTGGTTGCCGGGCTGGGAGCGTTTGTGGCCCAGGCGCAGAGCGGAGCTGGGGCTGCGGCGAGCGTGCTGCACGCGGAGACGGAGCTCTGTGCTGCTGTGCAGAGATCAGCTGGGAGAGCCGGCTGGGAGCAGCGCTGCGGCGCTGTGCGTGAGCCGGGCACGGCTCAGGGTGAGCAGCGAGCAGGTGAGCTGGGCTCGGTGCCGGCTGGGTGCCGGGAGGCGTCTCGGCAGCAAAGGGCCCGGCTCCAGCGCTGCCCCTCAGCACGGCTGTGGCCAGGGGAGATGGGTTCTGGGTGAGATTCCCCGCCACGATTCGACGAGGACCACGACGTGTCGTTACTGCCTGGGAAACGCACCGCCGGGCCCCCGCCTCCAGAGCAGGCCTTAGAAAGGAAGGAGAGGGCAGGCTGCGCAGCTCGCGCCTCGTGCCCCACGGATGGCTGGGTGCAGAGCTGCCGAGGGGATGGAGAAGAGCAGCTGCTGGCACCGGCCGTGGCAGTCAGGCACGAGCTGCAGCCGGCACCGGGCAGCTCTGGCAGCCGGCGCATTTCCAGGCGTCGTCCTCCTGCAGGGACCAAATCGCACGGCAGGAGCTGGGAAAACGCCTCTTCCTCACGCCGTTTCATCCATCCTTTCCGCAGGGCTCCCGTCCAAACGCAGCTCCAGAGATCGAGGCGGCCTCAGGAAGAGGGCAGCCAGGTCTGGGCAGGGCAGTTCCCGCAGAGAGAAAGCTCTCTCTTCAGCCTCCTCTGAGACGGCGCTCGTGTCTCAGCCAGGAGCCATGGAGGCGGAGAGAGGAAAGGTGCGGCCGCGTTTCTGTGCCTTGGCTCTGCTTCCTTGTTCCCGTTGTGAAGGGACGGGGCGCAGCAGGGGGAGCCCTGCAGCTCCTCGGCGACCTCAGCGCCCGCTTGGGTTCTGCGCTCGCTGCCGGCAGCCCGGGCTGATGGCGTGGGCACGGCTCAGGCCCTATTTGCCCTTAGCGATCAATGACGTCCCAGCACTCTGCTGTCCCATCTCCGGCGCCATCCGGAAGCTCTCTGCAAACCTCGGCCGCCCGTTCCCACCCACGTTTCTTCCTTTCCCTCCTCAGAAGCGGCGCGGCGTGGTTTCCCGCATGCGGGAGCAGCGGAGATGCGGCAGCGCCTGGCGTCGCACCCAGGGACGCGATGGGGACGGGCCGTCCGCACTGCCAGCCAAGAGTGAGTTTGTGCAGTCCTGTGCCGGGAAGGATGCATTGTGAGTGTGAGTGCTGAGCGGGTGCAGCGCTGGAGGGATGGCGAGGAGCCGCGGTGGCAGCGTGAAAGATGGCAGCAGTGGGAGCGGATGGCGGCAGTGAGAGAGATGGGTGTGCGCACACGATGGGGCTGGGAACCGAGCGATATTCACACTAACCCTAACCCTAACCCTACCCCTAACCCTAACCCTAATGTGCCTACCCCTAACCCTAACCCTAATGTGCCTAACCCTAACCCTAACCCTAACCCTGACCCTGACCCTGACCCTACCCCTAACCCTAACCCTAACCCTAACCCTAACCCTAACCCTAACCCTAACCCTAACCCTACCCCTAACCCTACCCCTACCCCTAACCCTACCCCTAACCCTAACCCTAACCCTAACCCTAACCCTACCCCTACCCCTAACCCTACCCCTAACCCTAACCCTAACCCTAACCCTAACCCTAACCCTAACCCTAACCCTAACCCTAACCAAACCCCTCAGTTCCTGCCCTGCTTTGCCCTGTGCTTTTGGGGCTGGACGCGGGCTAACGGCACAGCGCTGCTCCTGGTGTCTGTGCAATCACGCTCCATCTGTTGCTGCAGGGACGGCGCCTGCGCGTCCGTGGGATGGTGCTGGGCACGGGGGGAAGCGGAAAACCTCCGCAGGTAAGGAGCTGCTGTGAGCTGTGCTGTGGGCGCTGCCTCTGAGCAGGGCTGCACGCAGGGCGGCGTGCGATGGAGGAGGGAGGAAAGGCGCTGCCGTTCTGCGCCGGCGGCAAAAGCGGCACAGCGCCGAAGCGGCGCAAAGAACGACTGAAGAAACGGCGCTGGAGGACCAGCAGTTGGTGGCTGACTGTGCTGAGCTCTTCCTCGAAGGAGATGCTCTTCATGTCTTTCTTGTTTCCTGTCAGAAGCCGATGCCGGCGGCCTTCCACAGAAGCGCAGCCACGTGGAAAGGGAGGGGAGCAGCGAGTGCAACAGGGCACCCAAGAGAGGTACAGCACACAGCAGGCATCGGGCTGTGGGGCGCTCCAGAGGAGATGGGCCAGGATTGCCCTAACCCTAACCCTAACCCTAACCCTACCCTAACCCTAACCCTACCCCTAACCCTAACCCTAACCCTAACCCTAACCCTAATGTGCCTACCCCTAACCCTAACCCTAACCCTAACCCTAACCCTAATGTGCCTACCCCTAACCCTAACCCTAACCCTAACCCTAACCCTAATGTGCCTACCCCTAACCCTAACCCTAACCCTCACCCTCACCCTCACCCTCACCCTAACCCTAACCCTAACCCTAACCCTACCCCTAACCCTAACCCTAATGTGCCTAACCCTAACCCTACCACTACCCCTAACCCTGACCCTGACCCTGACCCTGACCCTAACCCTACCCCTAACCCTACCCCTACCCCTACCCCTACCCCTACCCCTAACCCTAACCCTACCCCTAACCCTAACCCTACCCCTAACCCTACCCCTAACCCTAACCCTACCCCTAACCCTAACCCTACCCCTAACCCTACCCCTAACCCTACCCCTAACCCTAACCCTAACCCTAACCCTAACCCTAACCCTAACCCTAACCTTACCCCTAACCCTAACCCTACCCCTAACCCTAACCCTACCCCTAACCCTAACCCTAACCCTAACCCTAACTCTAACCCTAACCCTACCCCTAACCCTACCCCTAACCCTAACCCTAACCCTAACCCTAACCCTAACTCTAACCCTCACCCTCACCCTAACCCTATCCCTAACCCTAACCCTAACCCTAACCCTAACCCTAACCCTAACCCTAACCCTAACCCTAACCCTAACCCTACCCTTAACCCTAACTCTAACCCTAACCCTAACCCTAACCCTACCCCTAACCCTACCCCTACCCCTACCCATAACCCATTGCGGCCCATTCTGCAGGCTGCAGGCAGCGCTGGGCTCTTGTGACCTCGTGTCGCTTCTCCTTCCTTCACAGAGGTCGGCGCTGGGCCCGACGGCAACATCTGCGTGCCAGCGGTGCAGCAGGCGCCTTCGGGGAGAGCTTGTCCAGCGGCAGCAGCTGCAGCTCCTCTCCAGGCTGGAGGGCTTCCTCGCAGAGCAGCTCCCGGCACGGGGGGAAGAGCTTCCCCTGCCGCGTGCCCCCGCTCCGCCTCCAAGGCCCGCGCCGGATGCAAACGCAAGGCCTTGGAGGAAGGGAAAGCGGCCGACAAGAGAGCGAGGGCCGAGAGCGCAGACGGCGTGCCGGCTCCAGCAGCACGGCCTGGGCCTGCCGCAGCGCGGAGCTCCAGGCGCAGAGGTGAGCGGGGCTGCGCCGCCGCCGTGCCGAGCTGCCGCCCTTTGCGAGCACGCGCGCTTCGCTCGGGGTTTGCTTCGCTTTGTCCTTCTGTGCACAGGGGAAAGGGCTGCAAGGCTGCCGAGTGCAAAGGCCCTATGGGTCCCTGTGGGGACTATGGGGTCTATGGGTTCCTATGGGTCCCCATGGGGTCTATGGGTCTCAATGGGTTCCCATGGGTCCCAATGGGGTCTATGGGTCTCTATATGTTCCTATGGGTCCCAATGGGGTCTATGGGGTCTCAATGGGTCTCTATGGGTTCCAATGGGTCCCAATGGGGTCTGTGGGGTTCCAATGGGTCTCTATGGGGTCTATGGGGTCTGTATGGGGTCTGTGGGGTCTCTATGGGTTCCTATGTGTCCCAATGGGGTCTATGGGGTCTCAATGGGTCCCTGTGGGTCTCTATGGGTTCTCTTTGCGAGCACGCGCGCTTCGCCCGGGGTTTGCTTCGCTTTGTCCTTCTGTGCACAGGGGAAAGGGCTGCAAGGCTGCCGAGTGCAAAGGCAGCCAGGTGCCGCAACGGGCGAGCGCGGCTCTGCACCTGCATGCTGGGCTTCCGCACGGCCCTGTGGGTCCCTGTGGGGTCTGTGGGGTCACTATGGGTTCCTATGGGTCCCAATGGGGTCGGTGGGGTCCATGGGTTCCTATGGGTCTCTATGGTGTCTGTGGGGTCTCAATGGGTTCCAATGGGTCCCAATGGGGTCTATGGGTCCCTATGGGGTCTCTATGGTGTCTGTGGGGTCTCTACGGGTTCCAAAGGGTCCCAATGGGGTTTGTGGGTCTCTATGGTTTCCTGTGGGTCTCTATGGGGTCTGTGGGGTCTCTATGGGTTCCTGTGTGTCCCAATGGGGTCTACGGGGTCTCAATGGGTACTTGTGGGTCTCTATGGGGTCTGTGTGGTTTCTATGGGTTCCTATGGGTCCCAATGGGGTCTACGGGGTCTCAATGGGTCTCTATAGGTTCCTATGTGTCCCTATGGGATCTATGGGGTCTCAATGGGTTCCTATGGGTCCCAATGGGGTCTGTGGGGTCTATGGGTCCTTATGGGGTCTATTGGTCCTTATGGGGTCTATGGGTCTCTATGGTTTCATAGAAGTCCCAATGGGGTCTATGGGGTCTCAATGGGATCCTATGGGGTCAATGGGGTCGATGGAATCTCTATGGGGTCCCAATGGGTTCTATGGGGTCTCTATGGGTCCCTATGGGGTCTATGGTGTCTGTGGGGTCTCTATGGGTTCCTATGGGATCCTATGGGGTTTATGGGGTCTCAATGTGTCCCTATGGCTCCCTAGGGGTCCCTGTGGGGTTTCTATGGGTTCTATGGTGTCTATGGGGTCTCTATGAGGTCTGTGGGGTCTCTATGGGTTCCAATGGGTCCCAATGGGGTCTATGGGGTCTCTATGGGTCCCTGTGGGTCTCTATGGGTCTGTGGGGTCTATGGGTTCCAATGGGTCTCTATGGGGTCTATGGGGTCTCTATGGGGTCTATGGGGTCTATGGGTCCCTATGGGTGCCAATGGGGTCGGTGGGGTCTCAATGGGTCCCAATGGGTCTCTATGGGGTCTCAATGGGTCTCTATGGCTCCCAAGGGTCACAATGGGTCTATGGGGTTTCTATGGGTCCTTGTGGGGTCTATGGGACTCTATGGTTTCGAATGAGTCCGAATGGGGTCTATGGGGTCTCAATGGGGTCTATGGGGTCTCTGGGTTCCTATGGGTCCCTGTGAGTCCCAACGGGGTGTATGGGGTCGCTATGGGTTCCAATGTGTTCCAATGGGGTCTATGGGGTCTCAATGAGTCCCAATGGGTCCCAATGGGGTCTATGGGTCTCGATGGGTTCCTAAGGGTCCCAATGGGGTCTATGGGGTCTATGGGTCCTTATGGGGTCTATTGGTCATTATGTGGTCTATGGGTCTCTATGGTTTCGAATGAGTCCCAATGGGGTCTATGGGGTCTCAATGGGATCCTATGGAGTCAATGGGGTCGATGGAATCTCTATGGGGTCCCAATGGGTTCTATGGGGTCTCTATGGGTCCCTATGGGGTCTATGGGGTCTCTATGGGTCCCTATGTGTCCCAATGGGGTCTATGGGGTCACTATGGGGTCTATGGGGTCTCTATGGGTTCCTATGGGCCCCAATGAGGTCAATGGGGTCTCAATGGGTCCCTATGAGTCTCTATGGGGTCTATGGGGTCTATGGGTTCCTATGGGTCCCAGTGGGGTCTATGGGGTCTCAATGGGTCCCAATGGATCTCTATGGGGTCTCAATGCGTCCCTATGGCTCCCATGGGTCTCAATGGGTTCTATAGGGTTTCTATGGGTCCTTGTGGGGTCTATGGGACTCTATGGTTTCGAATGAGTCCCAATGGGGTCTATGGGGTCTCAATGGGATCCTATGGGGTCAATGGGGTCGATGGAATCTCTATGGGGTCCCAATGGGTTCTATGGGGTCTCTATGGGTCCCTATGTGGTCTATGGTGTCTGTGGGGTCTCTATGGGTTCCTATGGGATCCTATGGGGTTTATGGGGTCTCAATGTGTCCCTATGGCTCCCTAGGGGTCCCTGTGGGGTTTCTATGGGTTCTATGGTGTCTATGGGGTCTCTATGAGGTCTGTGGGGTCTCTATGGGTTCCAATGGGTCCCAATGGGGTCTATGGGGTCTCTATGGGTCCCTGTGGGTCTCTATGGGTCTGTGGGGTCTATGGGTTCCAATGGGTCTCTATGGGGTCTATGGGGTCTCTATGGGGTCTATGGGGTCTATGGGTCCCTATGGGTGCCAATGGGGTCGGTGGGGTCTCAATGGGTCCCAATGGGTCTCTATGGGGTCTCAATGGGTCTCTATGGCTCCCAAGGGTCACAATGGGTCTATGGGGTTTCTATGGGTCCTTGTGGGGTCTATGGGACTCTATGGTTTCGAATGAGTCCGAATGGGGTCTATGGGGTCTCAATGGGGTCTATGGGGTCTCTGGGTTCCTATGGGTCCCTGTGAGTCCCAACGGGGTGTATGGGGTCGCTATGGGTTCCAATGTGTTCCAATGGGGTCTTTGGGGTCTCAATGAGTCCCAATGGGTCCCAATGGGGTCTATGGGTCTCGATGGGTTCCTAAGGGTCCCAATGGGGTCTATGGGGTCTATGGGTCCTTATGGGGTCTATTGGTCATTATGTGGTCTATGGGTCTCTATGGTTTCGAATGAGTCCCAATGGGGTCTATGGGGTCTCAATGGGATCCTATGGGGTCAATGGGGTCGATGGAATCTCTATGGGGTCCCAATGGGTTCTATGGGGTCTCTATGGGTCCCAATGGTGTCTATGGGGTCTCTATGGGTCCCTATGTGTCCCAATGGGGTCTATGGGGTCTCTATGGGGTCTATGGGGTCTCTATGGGTTCCTATGGGCCCCAATGAGGTCAATGGGGTCTCAATGGGTCCCTATGAGTCTCTATGGGGTCTATGGGGTCTATGGGTTCCTATGGGTCCCAGTGGGGTCTATGGGGTCTCAATGGGTCCCAATGGATCTCTATGGGGTCTCAATGCGTCCCTATGGCTCCCATGGGTCTCAATGGGTTCTATGGGGTTTCTATGGGTCCTTGTGGGGTCTATGGGACTCTATGGTTTCGAATGAGTCCCAATGGGGTCTATGGGGTCTCAATGGGATCCTATGGGGAAAATGGGGTCTATGGGGTCTCTATGGGGTCTATGGGGTCTCTGGGTTCCTATGGGTCCCTGTGAGTCCCAACGGGGTGTATGGGGTCGCTATGGGTTCCAATGTGTTCCAATGGGGTCTATGGGGTCTCAATGAGTCCCAATGGGTCCCAATGGGGTCTATGGGTCTCGATGGGTTCCTAAGGGTCCCAATGGGGTCTGTGGGGTCTATGGGTCCTTATGGGGTCTATTGGTCCTTATGGGGTCTAGGGGTCTCTATGGTTTCGTAGAAGTCCCAATGGGGTCTATGGGGTCTCAATGGGATCCTATGGGGTCGATGGGGTCGATGGAATCTCTCTGGGGTTCCAATGGGTTCTATGGGTCTCAATGGGTTCCAATGGGTCCCAATGTTGTCTATGGGGTCTCTATGGGTCCCTATGGGGTCTATGGGGTCTCGATGGGTCCCTATGGGTTCTATGGTGTCTCTGGGGTCTCTATGGGTTCCTATGGGATCCTATGGGGTTTATGGGGTCTCAATGTGTCCCTATGGCTCCCTAGGGGTCCCTTTGGGGTTTCTATGGGTTCTATGGTGTCTATGGGGTATCTATGAGGTCTGTGGGGTCTCTATGGGTTCCAATGGGTCCCAATGGGGTCTATGGGGTCTCTATGGGTCCCTGTGGGTCTCTATGGGTCTGTGGGGTCTATGGGTTCCAATGGGTCCCTATGGGGTCTATGAGGTCTCTATGGGGTCTATGGGTTCCTATGGGTGCCAATGGGGTCTGTGGAGTCTCAATGGGTCCCTATGAGTCTCTATGGGGTCTATGGGGTCTATGGGTTCCTATGGGTCCCAGTGGGGTCGATGGGGTCTCAATGGGCCCCTATGGGTCTCTATGGGGTCTCAATGGGTCTCTATGGCTCCCATGGGTCACAATGGGTCTATGGGGTTTCTATGGGTCCTTGTGGGGTCTATGGGACTCTATGGTTTCGAATGAGTCCCAATGGGGTCTATGGGGTCTCAATGGGATCCTATGGGGTCAATGGGGTCGATGGAATCTCTATGGGGTCCCAATGGGTTCTATGGGTCTCTATGGGTCCCCATGGGTCCCAATGGTGTCTATGGGGTCTCTATGGGTCCCTATGGGGTCTATGGGGTCTCTATGGCTCCCTATGTGTCCCAATGGGGTCTATGGGGTCTCTATGGGGTCTATGGGGTCTCAATGGGTTCCTATGGGCTCCAATGAGGTCAGTGGGGTCTCAATGTGTCTCTATGAGTCTCTATGGGGTCTATGGGTCTATGGGGTCTATGGGTCTCTATGGTTTCGTAGAAGTCCCAATGGGGTTTATGGGGTCTCAATGTGTCCCTATGGCTCCCTAGGGGTCCCTGTGGGGTTTCTATGGGTTCTATGGTGTCTATGGGGTCTTTATGAGGTCTGTGGGGTCTCTATGGGTTCCAATGGGTCCCAATGGGGTCTATGGGGTCTCTATGGGTCCCTGTGGGTCTCTATGGGTCTGTGGGGTCTATGGGTTCCAATGGGTCTCTATGGGGTCTATGGGGTCTCTATGGGGTCTATGGGGTCTATGGGTTCCTATGGGTGCCAATGGGGTCTGTGGGGTCTCAATGGGTCCCTATGAGTCTCTATGGGGTCTCTATGGGGT
This sequence comes from Tetrao urogallus, assembly GCF_951394365.1. NCBI lineage: Eukaryota > Metazoa > Chordata > Aves > Galliformes > Phasianidae > Tetrao > Tetrao urogallus. The sequence goes on along the minus strand of NC_136846.1, from coordinate 706 downwards.
CTCTATGGGTTCCTATGGGTCCCAGTGGGGTCTATGGGGTCTCAATGGGTCCCTATGAGTCTCTATGGGCTCTATGGGGTCTATGGGGTCTGTGGGTTCCTATGGGTCTCTATGGGGTCTCAATGGGTCTCTATGGCTCCCATGGGTCTCAATGGGTTCTATGGGGTTTCTATGGGTCCTTGTGGGGTCTATGGGACTCTATGGTTTCGAATGAGTCCCAATGGGGTCTATGGGGTCTCAATGGGATCCTATGGGGAAAATGGGGTCTATGGGGTCTCTATGGGGTCTATGGGGTCTATGGGTTCCTATGGGTCCCTGTGAGTCCAAACGGGGTGTATGGGGTCGCTATGGGTTCCAATGTGTTCCAATGGGATCTATGGGGTCTCAATGAGTCCCAATGGGTCCCAATGGGTTCTATGGGTCTCGATGGGTTCCTAAGGGTCCCAATGGGGTCTGTGGGGTCTATGGGTCCTTATGGGGTCTATTGGTCCTTATGGGGCCTATGGGTCTCTATGGTTTCGTAGAAGTCCCAATGGGGTCTATGGGGTCTCTATGGGTTCCAATGGGTCCCAATGGGGTCTATGGGGTCTCAATTGGTCCCTGTGGGTCTCTATGGGGTCTATGGGGTCTCTACAGGTCCCTATGGGATCTATGGTGTCTGTGGGGTCTCTATGGGTTCCTATGGGTTCCTATGGGGTTTATGGGG
>NC_136845.1:912673-1005284 GCF_951394365.1 Tetrao urogallus | reverse complement strand
ATGCTGCGTACCAGCAGCACTGAGCTGAGAACAACAGACAAGGAGAAGGCTCAGGTACCCAACAGTATTTTTGCTTCCATCTTCTCTGATGACTGCTCACTATATACTGCCCTCACCTTTGGTTTGGTAGGTGGGGACTAAGGAAGCAATGCCACCCCCCCCCCCCCCCCCCCCCCCCATCCCACACTGTGATGGGAGATCAGGTCCTGTACCACCTGAGGACCTGAACATCCAGGAGTCTTTGGGTCCTGACGAGATGAGTCCCAGAGTTCCGAGGGAATTCAGTGCTGCAGTTACGGAGCCACTCTCAATGGTATTTGAGAAGTTGAGGCAGTCAGGTGAAGTCCCTGGTGAGCAGAAAAAAGGCGACAGCACAGCTCTTATTACAGATAGAAAGGATGACCCTGGGAACTGCCAACATGTCAGTGTCACCTCTGTGCTGGGAAAAATCATTGAGCAGATCCTCCTGGAAGTGAAGGTAAAGCACACATTCCAGTGCGTCACCACCCTCTGTGTGAAAAGCTTCCTCCTAATAACCAACCTAAACCTCCCGTCTCAGTTTAAAACCATTTCTCCTTGTCCTATCACTATCCATCCTCATAAACAGCCGTTTCCCCCCCCCACTTACGCACTCCCTTCAAGTATTGGAAAGCTGTGATGAGGTCTCTCCAGAGCTTTCTCTTCTCCAAGAGAAACAATCCCAGTTCCCTCAACCTTTCTTCGTAGGAGAGCTGCTCCAGCCCTCTGATCATCTTAGTGGCCCTCCTCTGGACCCACTCCAAAAGCTCCACGTCCTTCCTGTGCTGGGGGTCCCAGGCCTGGATGCAGCGCTGCAGATGGGGCCTCACAAGAACCGAGTAGATGGGGGTGATCACCTCCCTCTCCCTGCTGGCCGCTCCTCTTTTAATGCAGCCCAGAACACAGCTGACCTTCCAGGCTGCAAGTGCACTCTGCTGGTTCATGTCCAGCTTCTCATCCACTGGGATCTGCAAATCCTTCTCTGTGGGGCTGCTCTCAAGGCATTCTTTGCTGAGTTTGTACAAACATCCGGGATTGCCCCTTCATCAGTGACATTGACAGTAGGGTGGAGTGCACCCTAATGACACCGAGCTGCGGGGTGCAGTGACACACCAGAGGGACAACGCCATCCAGAGCGACCTCAACAGGCTGAGTAGTGGCACTCAGCAATGTGCCTTCCTGGCCCAGAAAGCCAACTGTATGCTGGGCTCCATCCAAAGATGCGCGGTCAGTAGGCGAAAGGAGGCGGTCCTGCCCCTCTGCTCTGCGCTGTGAGACCTCACCTGGAGGTGCTGTATCTGGATGTGGACACCCGCAGTGCAGGACAGACATGGAGCTGTTGGAGCACATCCAGAGAACGGCCACGAAGATGAACCGAGGGATGGAATGCCTTTCCTGTAAAGAGAGAGAGCTGGAGCTGCTCAGCCTGGAGAAGTGAAGGCTCCGAGGTGTTCTGGTAACAGCCTTTCAATACCTAAAGGGAAGAACAAGAAAAGATTCAGCTTAGATATAAAGAAAATCTTGTACAGTGAGGGTGGTGACACAGTCGAACAGGTTACCCAGACATGTGATGGATGCCCTGTCCCTTCCAAGGTGAGGCTGGGTCAGGCTCTGGGCAGCCTGATCTGGCTGTGGATGTTCCTGTTTGTTGTGCAGCAGTTGGACGAGATCACCACCAATGGTACCAGGTGCTCCAGCTGGGATAATCCACATCTGTCACAGAGCCTCTCTGGGCCGGTCCCAGTATTCAGCAGACCAGGGTCTTCATCACACTGTTGGGAACCAGAGCTGCAGAGCTACTGAATGTGGGTCAGGGGTTGGGAGGAAGAGGAATTGGGGTTTGCAAGTCATACAGATTAGGAAACTAACAACATCTCCAGACAATTAGGATGGAGATATCTGGGGTGATGCTGAGTACAGCAGTCCAGAAGAGGACAATCCTTGGCTTTCTATAAAGATAAAGCCAGATCTGCTGTTCAAACAGAAAGGACTGTAGGACCCCAAGGTGGTCAGTCACAATGTGCTCTGAGAACGATGCCTTGGGATCCATTACCATTGATGAATTTGTAAGGGAGATACAGGAGAGAACCAGACAAAATAGGAACAAATACCTGTTATCACTATGCTCGAGTGGTGCAGACTGTATTATGCTCAATGAGGATGAAGCAAGTGGCCACTGAGGTCCAGGACTGTTCTTCAGGTTCTGGTTGATGCACCTCACTCTACCACCAGCCGCGTAGCGCATTGGGCTGGGAGAATAGACCCCATGGAGCGACCCATTCGATCCCTAAGTGAGCTTCCCACAGTCATCAGAAACCTGCCAGCATACAAGCTAGTGCACAAACATGGGGCTCACGATGTTCCGTTATCTGCTCAGATCTCACAGTGCTTACACCACTGATTAGACAAGCTCTGGAGATCCTTAAACCCCGTCAAGCTGAAAAATTAGATCAGCTGATTTATTACACCTAAGGGTGCACAGAATGCCCTTAAACAACTCTGCATCATTGGAAGCAGTGCATAACAGCCCTGAAATAAAGAAAGAATAAATTACTGCATTCCAAAGATGAACACTCAGCCCACAGTGCCAAGGAAGCAGTGTCCAGGTAGAGATGCTACCCTTATGGCTTCCACCCCTTAAATGTGGTCAGCATACTGGGAAAAAAAAAAGATTGCAGCCCTGAAATAAAGAAGAAACCACTTACACCCTTCTCAAAGACCAAAACTCACCCATGCTCCACAGGAGACAGCCTCCAGAGATCAACACTGCCCTTACATCTGCCAGCACTTCAATGTGGTTAGGATGCCCCCAAAACAGGAAAGACTACAGCCCTAAAATAAGAAGGAATCACTCACCCTTGCTCAAGGACCAGACCTCACCCCACACTCCCAAGGAGACAGTCTCCAAAGACAGACACCACCTTAAAGGCTGCCAGCCCTTAAGTGGGGTCAGGATCCCCCCAAAAACAAAATATTGGAACTCCGGAATAAAGAAAGAATCACTCACCCTGTTTCAAGGGTTCACCCCACATTCTAAAGGAAGCAGCCTCCAGGTACAGTAGCTGCTCCTTCTGCTGGCAGACCGTAAATGTAGTCAGGAGCCCCCCAGAAAGTGAAATTACAATCCAGCAATAAAGAAGAGATCAATGAACCCATTCCAAAAACACTCAGCCCACACCCCCAAAGGAAGCAGCCTCCATGGAGAAATGCTGCCCTTATAGCTTTCAGCCTTTAAAAGCAGTCAAGATCCCCAGAAACAGAAAGACCAAAGCCCTGCAATAAAGCATCAGTCACTCACCCCATTCCAAAGAGCAGAACTCACTCCCAATGCTCCCAAGGAGGCAGTTCCCAAGCACAATGCTGCCCTTGCTGTTCCCAGCCCTTAAATATGGGCAGGGAGGGGTGGAGCCAAGCTCAGCCCTATCCAGTCCCACAGGTAAATTGCTTCCACCTGTACTGGCAGGGCTGGCCACACCCCTCACCAGGTGCTCAATCACTGCTTCAGACTGTAAACAACAAAAAAAAAGACTGATAACGAGCAGGTGATTGGATCTGCCTGTCCGGCAAGGGGAGTTTGATCAAAGGATGAGCAACAATGGCAAGCGTATTTTGATTGAAGTCTGTCCTCAAAGGCATTCGGTAAAATTTCTAATTGATAGGGGAGCACAAATTTCAGTACTGATACAGCACACAAATTTCAGTACTGATACAGCAAGGTGCTGAAAAGCTGTGTGTGCAGCCTGGATGGCAGAGTTGAGATCACCGGTGTGATTGGAGCGAGCGCTGTTTGCCAAACTAGTGGGGACAGCTTGTGGCTCTGCAGTGAGAAACATGTCGCCTACTTTCTTTGCAATTAAAGACCATCGTGAAAACAATTCAGGATTTGACATCCTCAGTGGGTGAACCTGGCACCTGCCTGTATGGCAGTGTGTGGCCTTTTGGGTCAAGTTTCAATCCCAGACTCTGAAGAAATAGGGAGGCTGCAGCGTGTGTAGTTCACGCAGCCCCTGTGCTCCCTGAAGCAGGGGTCACTAATCGGGTCGCTAACCCCTGTATTTCTGCTGCACAGCATGCTGTGCGATTTCTGAACTCATAGCAGGTTTGGAGAAAAGACAAATCGTTTCCAGAACAGACTCCCCACATAACTCATTGTCATCTGGTTTGGAAACCAGATGGAAGGTGGTGATTAACAATCGATTATCGGTGTCTGAAAGCTTATACAGCCCCGCTAGGAGCTGCTGTCCCAAACCTTGCTTACTTGGCAAGCAAGTTGGGGTGACGCCATGGAGTGATGCTGGGATGACACTGGGGTGGAGTTGTGGACTGAGCCTGGAGAGTGACGCTGGGGGGTGATGCTGGGGTATCATGGGGGGGAATCAGAGAGAGAGAGATACTCGATGGAGACACTGGGGTGACTTAGTGTGATGTTGGGGAGTGACATTGTTGGCACAACTCTGGGAGTGACATTAGGGTGACACTGGAGAGTGATTCTGAAGTGTCATTGTAGTGGCATGGGTGATGTTGGGGCTTTTTGGGGAGGAAGGGTGGGTGACATCAGAGAGTGAACACTGGGCAGTGACGTTGTTGGGGTGTTATACTGGGGACCTAACGGCCCTTGACTGAAGAATGGTCCTGGAATTGAATAAGGTATTTTGGCAGTTTTAAGGGAGTTGATATTTGTGGCTGTGGCTGCAAATGTTTTGTAGAGAGAGCTATCCCTGGTATTTGGTCTTGCTCTTGCAAAGACTTGTTTTGCAAGCCAATGTTCTGCTTGGGCTCTTGTATGGGAACTGCTGAGTCACAACCTGAACCCCTGATTGATCACCTGGGGCGGGCACTGAGTCAGCCAGAGGAGCACAGGTGAAGGCAATTCAATTCACCTGTGCTGCCGGAAGGGGTGGAGCCTGGCTGCCCCCTCCTAGAGCTATTTAAGAGCTGGCTGCCAGGGAGGCAGGATCTCTGCTGGAGATCTGCTCTGCTGGAGTTTTGTGGGTGAGTCCAGGGTAGGGGTAAGCCTTCTGTTTATTCTTCTTTGTTATCATAGCCTGCTTTGTCTAACTATTGTTTATTTTTGTGATTGTAGCTTCCTAAAATTCTTTGATTGTACAGCTCTGTATTGTGCACTGGCCATACGGGTACAGCATGGAAGTGGAACAAACCTTGCAGACCCTGGGGAGAATAAAATGGGAGAAAGAGTGGAAATGCGCTTTGAAGTAGGGGATGCCCTGCTGGTGATGTTGATCAAATCCACTGCTGGCATGTTCCTTCTCTTTCCTTTTCGGTGCCTTGCCATCTCTCAAGGGTCAGATTACTGTTACTAGCACACTTGCTTAGGGAGATTCTGCTTCTCACTTAATGGAATTATCTAAAATTTCAGAGTGACACCTGGAGGGAGTGACAGTGTGGTTATGTTGGAGTGATGTTGGGGTATCAATAGATAGATGTCAGGGAGTAGCACAATAGGGTGACATCACTGGGAGTGATGTGGGAGTACCACTGGGATTTAACATGAGTGACTGATCCTGGGGTGAGAGCGTTGGGGTGACACTGGGGGATGACAATGTTGGAGTGATGCTGAGGGTGGATATTGTGGCGATGTTGCGGGGTGACATCAGCAAGTGACTCCATGGTGACATTGTTGGGTTGGCACTGGTGGGTGATGTTGGGATGACAGGGAGGTGATATTAAGGAGTAATGCTGAGGGAGTGATGCTGGGGCATCCCTAGGGGTGACGTCAGGGAGTGGTGGGACTGATGTTTGGGACTAGAGTTTGGGGAAAATAGTAAGGATTTGGGGCTGTCATTTGGGATGAAATAATAAGGTTTAGGAGCTCAATTTGGGGTGAATTAGCAAGGACATGAACCTGGAGTTTGGTGTGAAATACTGATGATTTGGGGCTGGAGTATGAGGCGAAATGGGCTTTGGAGCCTATTTGGATGTCAGTTTTCAATGTAAAAAATGTTCTTTGTAGTTTCCTTGCAGGAAGAGGACAAATAAAAGTTTGCTTTCACACAGGAGGGGATACGAGATACCTTTAGCTGACTCCCACAGGGGTGTAAACAGTCTCCCACTATTGCTCAAGCCACCTCAGTGAGCTTTGACAGAGTTTCACTGCCTTAGGATGTGTATTGTGTGTAGATGATATTTAATTGCAGGCCCATACACTGGGAAGGTGGAGGAAGTGGCAGCAGCACTAGGTGACTCAGAAATTGAGATTCCACCTGCAAACTGTCAGGGACTAAGTAAAGAAGTAAAATTTTAAGGCAGCAAAGGCCAGCAAAATTGTGCAGACTTGAGTGAACTAAAGGTACGTGAACCAGTGTGAACAGAAGCGAAGCCACGCAAAATTTTACAAAACCACGTGAACTTCATGGAACCTCAGGGAAGACCGGTGATCCTGCAAAGTCTGCAGTGAACCAGGGTGGATTTCTGTAAAGCCCAGTAAAAACCCACAAACCTGTACAAAAATACCATGAATCCGCATGGACAATACAAGGAACCCAAGTGAAAACCCACAAAATCGGGCATCCTTTGGTTTATTCAGGTTTGGAATCCGGCAATGCAACCCAGCTGGATAAGGCTCTTGTAGACTGACAGTATTTTCCTCATGAATACTGAAATCTGAATCAGTGGGACATCATTCGTGACCTATTACCTGACTCTTACCTTCTCCTTGCCCGGTTTCTCATTGCCTGAGTACTTCAGGTTCACGGAAGACAAAAGCGGAGGGGGAAAAAAAAAAAAAAAGGGGAAGGGGAAAAAAAAAAAAAGGAAATGATAAAAGGGAAACAAAAATGAAAAAAGAGAAAAAGAAAGGTGAAAAGATGTATAAAAAGAATAATAAGAGAAAACAGAGAAGGAAAAGGAAAAAATTGGAATTATGAAAAGAAAAACTATTAGAAAAAGAAAAAAGAATAACGCATGCGCCTAGAAATGCGGAAGTGGCGGTGCGGCGGGCGGGGGGGGGGGGAGGGAACGGCAGCCTCGCGCATGCGTGGTGGGGCCCCAGGCCGGCACGGCTCCACCGCGCATGCGTGGGGGCGAAGACAGGGAACGTGGCTCCGCGCGTGCGCGAAGGGCCCGGGGCTGGGATTTTGTCCCAGGAATACCTGTTTTTCCCCAAAAATATGGCTTTTTTGCCCAGAAATACCCGTTTTTCCCCTTAAACGTGGCTTTTTCTTCCAAAAATACCTGGTTTTCCCCAGAAAGCGGGGTTTTCTCCCAGAAGTACCTGTTTTTTTCCCCAAAATATGGCTTTTTCTCCCAGAAATATCTATGGGGGGGGTGCGGGACGGGACACCCTATAGAATCTATAGGGGGCGGCTTTTTTTTGGGGGGGTGGTTGGGGGGGAACCCCTCCCCGTGCGGCGGCTGCCCCCCAATCAGCAGCAGAGTTATTTGCGCCTCGTTTCCATGGCAACGGTGGAGGCACCAAAAGTCCATCGGCATCGCTCCGGGTGGGGGGAGGAGGTGAGAATAAAGGGGGGGGAGAGGAGGGGGCAGCACACGTGTGTTTGTCCCCGCCCCGCCCCCCCCCCCCCCCCCCTTTCTCCCCTCATTTGTTCCCTTTTTCTTAATTATTATTATTACTGCTTTTTTTGGGGGGGTCCCGAATTCCACCCCTTCGTACAACGGCTGTAAGCAAAACCCCCACCCCGTCACCCCATTCATTTGAGGGGGGGGGGGGGTCCTTCCCCCTCCCCATCAAATAGCCTTCGGGGGGGGGGGGGGGGGTGGGAAGGGGGGGGGGGAGAAATGGAAAGGGGCATGGCTTGATTCGGCCCCGCCCCTCCATGCCCACGGCCCGCCCCTTTCCCTTGCCCCCTCCGCCCCCTTCCCCCCCCCATCACCCTTTCATCGCCATCACTGCATCAGGCCCCCCCAGCACCCCCCCATTCCCCCCCATCTCCCTCTGAACCCCCCCACGACCCCCCCCATCATTCTCCCCCCCATTTCGCCCCCACCTCCTTCAACCCCCCTCCCAGATTCCCCCCCCTTATACCAATTCCATTCCAACCCCCCCCTCCCCCCAATCTCTCTCCGGACCCCCCATCATTTTTCTTCGGACCCCCCCGGATCCCCCTTCCCCTTATTCTTCCCCATTCCCCCTAGGACCCCCCCCCCCACCCAAAGACTCCCCCTCTCCCCCCCCCCCGGGACCCAAAGAAACCCCCAGAATACCCCCCCAGAACCCCCCCAAGACCCCCCTCACGACCCTCTTTATCCTCCTCAATTCCTTCAAAACCATTCCCACGACCCCCCCCACAACCCTCTGACCCCCCCCCCCCTCTCGGTACCAAACAGCCCCCCCAGAACTCCCCCTCCCGGAACCCCCCCAAGACCCCCCCCATTCACGCCCTCGTTTCCTCCCACACCCCCCTCATTGCTCGGCCCCCCCCCGAACCCCCCCCATCTCCCTCCAAACCCCTCATCCTCTTCTGAACCCCCCCAAACCCCCCCCCCATAACCCTCTCATTCCCCCCATCATCGCCCCCCCCATCACCCTCACGCCCCCATAACCCCCCCCATTTCCCCTATTTTCCCCTACAACCCCCATAAACCCTTATTCACCCCCACACCCCCACCCGCCCCCCCATACCCCCCTCATTTCCCCCCAAACCCCCCTTTATTTTTCCTACAACCCCCCCATAACCCCCTCTATTCCCCCCATAACCCCCCCGTATTAGCCCCATTTTCTCCCCTTAATCCCCCCATTGCCCCCCAACCCTCTCTATTCCCCCTATAACCCCCAAAATCCTCCCTATTCCCCATAACACCCCCATTCACCCCAACCCGCCCCCTCCAAATCCCCCCATGCCCCCTCATTGCCCCTGAATCACCCCTATTCCCCCATAACACCCCAAATCCTTCCCCCCCCTTATTCCTATTCCCATTCCTTCCCCCTTTTTAAACCTCCCAACCCCCCACACCAATGGAGGGCGCCCCCGGTCCTTCCCCCCCCCCCCCTTCCGGACCCCCCTCCGGACCGTGCAGTCAAATACCTGCTGGATCTGAACCGGATCATCGCCACCCAACGGCATTTATTGAGCGCTCAGCGGCGCCGCATCGCACAGTTGGAGGGGCAGCTGCAGCGGCTGCAAAGGGAGAACCGGCATCTGAGGAGGGGGCACCGGGTGGGGGGGGGGGAATTATGGTGTGTGGGGGGGGCTGGGCGGTCTGTGGGGTTATGGGGGGTGTGGGGGGTTATGGGATTTGTGGGGGTATGGGGTTATGGGGTCTATGGGGTGGGGGGTTATGAGGTTACGGGGGGGTCTGTGGGGTCTGTGGTGTTATGGGGTCTATAGGGCCTGTGGGGCATGGGGGTTTATGGGAGAGTCTGAGGGGTTATGGGGGGGTCTGTGGTGTGTGGGGTTATGGGGTCTATGGGGGGAGTCTGGGGGGTTATGTGGTTATGGAGTAATGGTGGGGTCTGGGGGTGTGGGTTGTTATGGGGTCTATGGAGTCTGGGGGGTCTAGGGGGTTATGGGGTCTTTGGGTCTATGGGGTCTTTCTTTGCAGTCTTTGGAGCCTATGGCATTATGGGATACATGGGGACTATGAGGTCTGTGGGGGTGCATGGGGGTCTATAGGGCATGGGGGGTTGCGGGGTCTATGGGGTATTTGGGGTCTATGAGAGCTTGAGGCCCACTCCAATTTATAGGAGGGAGAGGAGGTTCTTTTATTATCTATATACCCAGCGTGAGATTAAGAAGCAATGGTTCAAATGTTGGTCCGAGCAGTTTGTTACAAATCTTAATCAGGGAAATGGGGAAGGGGAGGATGGACACTATTATGAATGAGGGTAATGGGGAAGGGAAGGAGGGTGATAGAAAAGAAAGAAAAGAAGCAAGGAGTCTTTATAGGCAGCAAGAGGGACATAGTCACCACCATGGATCCAGCGTGGTTCGTAGTTCAGTCTTTGATCTTCAGTAGTGGTGGGTCATCGGGCAGAGTTGTTCTATTGACAACAACAACGACGACCATGGTGATGATGGCCCCTTTTCAATGCTTTCAAAGTGGTCAAGTCAGCTGTCTTTGGAGTGGCAGCTTCTGGCTCTGGGATCTTAGCAGAAAGTCCTTTGTTCTCATCTTCTGGGCCTTGCCAGCAGATAAGAGGGAGCAGGGATGCCCGTCTGCATCCTGTTTCTCACAGAACACAATGGTATCATTCCCCAATTTTCCTATACCTAGCTGGAGCTGTTTAGTCACAGGCCAGATCTTCAGTGAACACTTGAGCACTCTCATCCGCTCTTCTACAGAGCAAGCAGCTCTGGAGGAAGGGGCTTTCAAATGTTCCCAAAGCGATGTCGATTGTCACATGGTTAGCACCCATCACTTGCCTCCTTAACAAATCACTCAGAGTCTTATCACAAGCAATACCTCAGGAAGCAAGCTTTGAACCAAAAAACAAAGAAGGACTCTCACACCACCCCGTGGCTCAAAGATTGCTTGAAATGAAGCATAAGTGACCTTCCACGGTGGTGAGGAAAAGAAAAGGGAGAAAATAAGCAAAGAAGCAGGAGGGAAAGAGGAGGGGGAAAAGGGTGAGATAATCGTTACACAATTACTATGAAAGATTTCTTGGGCTTGGTTACAGATGTTGCCCTGATCTGTTGGACTTGTCCATCATCAGTTGAAGTGGTTACAAAGTACATGGAGGATACAACACGTTGTATAAGTTGAATAAAACATGGAATCATACAAGGTACAAACACAAGAGTTGCAACAACATACAGTAGAGAAAATAGGATACGTTTGACCCATGGGCCATCTGGAAGCCAGGAAAAGAAATCAAAGTCTGGGCCTTTCCAGGTTTGGACAGGAACATGGGCTATTTTCTGTATACCCTGGGCAATTTAACAACTTCACCATTGTCATCAATCTTAGACAACAATTAGAATCATTCAATTTGCCACAGACAACACTCAGTGATACCTCAGGAGTGGTGACACGAATGTTACAAGATGAATAAAAGGTGGAAAGTGAAAAGAGTACATTTGACAATGACCATACATTTAACAACAAATAATAATAACAAATAATAATAACAAACAAATAATAATAAATAAATAAGTAAAAAAAACAGAGTTTGTTTTACAAATATTTGTGTCAGCTGCTTTCCCCACCCAGGAACTCCCAGTGTAAGCCAGGATCCAGATGGGAATTCTTCAGTAGAGGTTGTGGTGTTTATGAATAGCCATACAGTATTACACTTCAGTTAATTCACTAAAAGCGTATCTAGACGAATTTGACAATATGTGGACTTGCCATGTAATGTTTTCTAAGATGATTTAGTGTCTTGAGAACTTTCCACTAGAGCATTTCCAAAGCAATTCAAATGCTGAGAGGCAAGTTCAAGTATTGTTACAGTCCACAGAACTTTTCCCAGGATGGTGTGTGCAGGATACCCCCACAGTACAAACCATCAAAGAGGGGCAATCCCAGAAACATACACATCTCTTATTAAAACTTAGGCACTTTCCAACAACCATGTTTTGGATGGAACTCCTGGACTGGTGTGACACTGAAAAGCATCAGTGCAAAGGGCTTTCTGATAGATTTCTTTTGTGACCACATCTAACAGATATCAGATGGGTCCCTTGATTCATTTCCCAGTTTGTTAGGAATTTGGAAACATTGTGGAGGAGTTACATGCAAATCATAATCAGTTTGGTAAAAAGGGGTGAAAGAAGCAGTCAGAAGAAATGGTATTACTGTGCAGGGAGTACCAGTAAGCCAGGATGACCTGTAAAAAACCTGAACCCAGTTGTGAAGTTTAACAGATCCAGGGACTGATACCAATCACCACCCACACCCACAACAACACAGAACATAACACTACTGCAACCAAAAAGTGCAATCAAGAGATACATTCAGTATTCTAGCATGATCAAATCTTCAGTATTTCTGTCACAAAACACAAATAGTTAAAATCAGCTATTAGCCTTTTTGTGTTCTGTCAAGGTCCCACGGGGATCTTCTGTTAAAATAAAACAAGACACCGACTTGCCCTTGTTGGACTTTGTTAATATGGTTAAAAAATGAGGGAACAATCCAGTAAGTGTTGATTTCATATTCCTTTTTCGGGGTGTCTTTAGCCTTCCAAGCATATTTGTTAAGGGACTCCATTAAGGTTAGGGGAAACTGGCCTTAGGCTAGCTGAGTCAATCAACACAGTCTGGCCAGGGAGGTAAGAGTGTTTTCCTGGCTTGTCAGCCAATGGATCGTGACTCACAGGGATAACTGGCAAGAGTGGTGAGGCCTTTGGCAGAAGGTGTTAAATCGAGGATCTTGTTTCCCTTTGTTGTGAGCTTTCTCATGCATCCACCCTTCAGCGCCCCCTCCCCGCTCACATGGGAGGGGCGAAGACATCAGTTTTCTAATGGCTTGGATAGCCGTTCAGGTTCCCTGAAAGAGACCCTAGGACCTGGGGTTTTGCTTTCCTCAAGATTCTGGAGTTTTTGTTCTGGCCACCTGTCATGGTTCTGTGTTTTTTTGTTTTTGGGTTTCAGCATTCCACATCAAAACATCATGTAGTGTACGGGGCATTAAAGTGTCACTGCCCCAATCCCAGGTTCCTATCCCTGTGCATCACAGCAGTCACGGGATCTGGCCCTTCCGGGTGGGGGGTCGCTCTCTTGCTGCCTTGCAGTGGGTGCTGGAGGTGCTTTCCTGGCCGTTCCAAGCTGTTCAGGTTTGACTCTGTCCCGGGAACTCTCTCTCTCATCTTGTCTGATTTATTAATCTCAATTTCAATTAAATTGTATATGTTGTGTTATCTTGTATTCCGATATTATAGTAAAATAAGTTTTCCATGATAGATTGCTGCCGCTGCTCTTTTCCTTCCTTCCTTCCTTCCCATTTTTTGTGGGACTGGGGTGGGGGGGGAGGGCAGAGGCCTGTTGCCCCTGTCACGGACATCGATGGATCTGGTCAACTCCGTGACATATAGTAATCTTTCTAAAGGTCACAAATCAGGCAGACAGTTGGGAGGAATCTGAGTGAAGAGTGAGCTAGGGATGGGGAAATCTGGAGAGCAGTGGGAAGAGCATGTGTCCAGATGGCTTGCTAAAAAACATGCCCTGAACCATGGTGATTGATTTAGGAGAGCTGGAGACACCTGGAGGATGAGGGACATCAAATACGCAGCAGGGCAGAGCAGCGGTGGACGCTGGGCATTGGTCACTCTCACAGAGCACAGTCGCCCTTCCTTGGCTCCTCACCCATCCATCATAAAGTCTTTGTATACCCTTTGTGCTACAGTCCAGTTGTGCAAGTCATTTCACCGTGTCCCTGTGGTCCAAACAAGAGCTCAGGCCTACAACTCCACCAACATTTCTAGCTCAGCATGTGTTGGTGTTCTCATTAGTGTGAAAACACATAAGGCAACAACCTATCCAGAATGAATAATTGGATTTAGTGCATCTATGTTATTTTTGTTCAGAAGGTGGCACACCATCATTAGACGCATAGTGAGGCTTGGAGTTGTCCAAGCAGCACAGACACTCCTAGGGAATGGATTTCCTGAAGGCCTTGTGTGGCATTTGCAGCTGCATGTGATTGTTGTGGACAGCCCAGGGAACTGGCATGGCATTCGGCTGCTTCTGATGCCACTCACATGTAGGCCCAAAGAAAACTGAGTTTTCATCAGTTGAAGAATAAAGATGTGTGTCAGCTCTGTAGTTAGCTCTTGAGCTGCAGAATATGCAGCAGATGGAGGACAGAGAAAGATGTGCCTCCTCTTTCATGAGCTCAGCCATTTAGTTAGCTGCATAACTCTGCTTGCTCCATGCAGACAGGTAAAACAGGCACACCTGAGTGCCATAAATACAATACTGTTGTCATTTAGAATGGCCAAGAATAGCTCTGTGCCCTCTCTGGCCCTCAGCTGATGCTCAGGAAGGAGGTGTCTCTCTCAGGGATATCCCACACGCTTCACAAGCAATAGCACACATCCAGGAGCACCCCAGGTCATCACCCAGGGTCTGTGTGTGAGCAACTGACTCCCTGCTGAAGGACCAAGGAGTCAGAGCAGGAGCTCACATGCAGGCAACTCCTTGTGCACTCCTGAACTGAACCAGAGGAAGCCCTGAAACTCCTGTGGGTCCATGGGGAGCAGAATCCCATTTCAGCCATAGGATTTCCATCCAGGGCTGAGATGCTTGCACTGCCTCATCTGGATCACTGCCCTGCACAGGGGAAGTCCACCCCTCCCTGTCCTTGTCTGTGTGCCCTTTTGTTACAGTAAACACTCTCTGGTAGGACTAACCATATGTCTGCAATTATTCAATGTCCACTGGACATTTGGTGCTGAATTCAGCAGATTTAGACGTACCATCATGACACTGCTGCCTTTCAGGAGCTGTTGGCTGTGGAGACCCAGGGTTTTCTCAAGAGTGATCAGTGGGGAAAAAAAAGAAAAATGACGTCCTCTGCTTCTGAGCTGAGCCGGGCTCCTGGGACACAGGGAGCTCATACAAGTGGGCAGTGCTGCAGGGTGACAGCTCTGAGTAAGAGCAGCTCCCCTGTGCTGTGCATCAGTACTAGGGGCACGTTCTGCACGTGACATGAAGATGGAAGAGAAAGGAGAGAGGGATTACAGGCTGTGTGGGGTGTGAGCAGGCTGCGACCTCACTGCAGGAGCATTGCTTTCAGCCACGGACACGGTAAGTCTCTCAATATGGGTAACTCAATAAACCCTGGGAGTTCTCTTAGGTTTCCTTTTCCACTTGAAAAAATGAACATGCACTTAGGTAGTGCCCTGCAAACAGGGTGGGTTCTGGACAGCAGATAGGAATGCAGTGTGTTTGGGCTGGTGTCTGTATACGCAGTCAGGGAAATGAGAGGAAAACAGCCCCCAGGATGAAAATCTGCAGACCACAGGGATATGATCAGGGAATTACTCCCTTCAGTGGATAAAAGACCTTCCTCTGAGCAAGCTCCGACCTAGAAACAGATCTGCCCTCGTGACCATGGGGTCCAAAGCACGAACCACCTCCTGTGCAGGCAGGGCAGCATCTCCCCAGGCACGTGTCCATCCCCCTCTGCAGTGCACAGGGGCTGAGAGCAACTGCCTGGGGCTGTGGGCAACGCAGTCTGTGAGGCCGGGAAGGAGCTGGCTTTTCCTTAATGAGATGCCATCATGAGGACACATCTCCCTGAGGTGTCCTTCAGAGCTGTGAGCTGACCTTCAGAATGCAAATCTTTCCCATAACCTGGAAGTCAAAGTCAGTGAAAGAAGCAGAGATGCAATATGCAAGGAAATGCTGTGGGGCTGGTGAAATGAACGTTAGGTTTCGATTGCAGGATGTGTGGTGATGAGGGATTGCTGAAGTACCTTGAGAAAGGGTGAATACTGAGTGATGGGCAATGGACTCCTGTATTCTGAGCTGGATCTGACTTCAGAATTTTATGGGAGTGCAATTGTTTTGTGTCTGCAAAGTAGTCAAGCTCAGAGCAAGTAGAAATAAAGTCAGTCAGTTCCCCTTACCCTGCACTAAGCAGCAGTGAATCCCTTTGCATCTCAGGTCTTACAGCTGTTCAGACTTCAGCAAGCACTCCTTAGGCATGGTGAGCAGGATGAGAATTTGTAGGAAAAACGTGATCCCTAGAACTTCTAGTTTTGGAGTACAATTTTTGGCATTACAGTTCGGATGCTGATCGGCACTTCTGCACTAGAAGTTATTATATCTGATACATTCTAAAACGAGCTGAAGAAACACTCCCCACATAGAAAGACTTGTCTTTGACTTTTTTCCTCCTTGAACAGGTCCTGGTGCACAGAAGTACCAGATTGCCCAACAGCAGCTCCATCAGCGAGTTCCTCCTCCTGGCGTTGGCAGACACGCGGCAGCTGCAGCTCCTGCACTTCTGGCTCTTGCTGGGCATCTACCTGGCTGCCCTCCTGGGCAACGGCCTCATCAGCACAGCCGTAGCCTGCCACCACCGCCTGCACACCCCCATGTACTTCTTCCTCCTCAACCTCGCCCTCCTCGACCTGGGCTGCATCTCCACCACTCTCCCCAAAGCCATGGCCAATGCCCTCTGGGACACCAGGCACATCTCCTACACTGGGTCCCTATAAATCTCTATAGGTCCCTACAGGTCTCTATGGGTTCCTATGGGTCCTTATGGGTCTGTATGGGTCTCTACGGGTCCCTATGGGCCTCTATGGGTGCCTTTCCCAAACCTGGTCTCAGCAATTCACTCACAGGTCTGTTCTCTGAAAAGGCCCATTGCTCTGATTGGGTTCTCTGTGGATTGAGGGGACAGTTTCACAGTCCCACAGTAACCTGAGAGGCATGAAGGCCCAACCTTTTCGGTTGCAGGGCGTCCCAGGGCTATTTAGATCAACCTGTGCCCATGACAGGAAACAGCAGGGCTGTAAGACCCTGGACCCAAAATGGGAAGGGAAAAGGGGAAGGGTAGGGATATGGGAGCTGGGCCCAAAACAGAACAGCTGCAACAATCCAAGGAGGAAAACTTAATTTTACTAAACATGAAATCAAGAAGCAAGATAACACAATATATAATACAATCAGAGGCGGATGTTGGAGGTATGGCTGTAGAGGCTGAACCTTCCCACCAGTGTCCCATTACATGTTGCTGCTGTGTGACAGATGGCAGCAGAGGGGCAGTCTGACAGAACGGCATCTGACATGGCAGTGCATATGAAGCAAAGGTGTGCCGCTGAATTCCTCCAAGATGAAAAAAAGCTGCACTCCTTGACATTCACCAATGCCTGCTGAATGTTTGTGGAGACCAAGCAGTGGATGTGAGCAGAGTGAGGCA
Organism: Tetrao urogallus; assembly: GCF_951394365.1. Classification (NCBI taxonomy): domain Eukaryota; kingdom Metazoa; phylum Chordata; class Aves; order Galliformes; family Phasianidae; genus Tetrao; species Tetrao urogallus. Next base: position 988,475 of record NC_136845.1, on the reverse strand, counting down.
GTGGGCAGTGTGTTTCAGCAGTGGTGACGGTGGGTCACCTTCGCTGGTGCAGATGGTGATGAGTATGGTATGCAGGCTCTTGTTCATCACTGGCAAAAATGCATAGCTAATGGTGGCGACTGTAGAAAAACAGTGCTTTGTAGCTGAGAATTTGCTCTATCCAATAGTGTTATTGTGCTCTTTGTGTCTGTTGTAGTTCCCATGGAAATAAATAGGAAGCCTCGCTTTTGAAGGAACTTAAGCGTATGCAGCCTGAGAAAACTTCCATTCACTAAATGTGGCCCAGGTGAGCCCAAAGGTTGGACACCCATGGGCCAAGGATTAGAGTGGGCAAGAGAGTAAAGGCATGGCTAGGGTATTGGAGTTCTGAATTTGGGCTTCGGGAGAAGCTTTGAGGTTCAGCGCTATTGCGGTGGATTCTTGTCAGGGTGAGGAATGCACTTCGAGGTACAAAGAAGGCTTAAGGTCTGTGGGTTTTGCAGTCTGAGTGAGTCATAGCAGCACCAACGTTGCCTGAACCCCTCTTTCCTTTTCCGTGTCTTCATTTATTGCAGGGCAAGCTCCTCTTCCCTCCCCTCCATCTCCCATCTCTGTTCTCCAGGCTTCTCCTGATCTCCCCATCTCATTAGAGGCAGCTTTCTACCTACCAGCCTATGCTCCAGGATGGCTGCTACAGGTCCTGGGTAACTTTTGTCAGATCTTTGTACATGATTTCTCTATCACAGATCATCCTGAAGACAGAGGAATCCTCTGTGTGCAAAATGGAGAAGCCCTTAAGGAAGACTGGAAACTTCTGAGATGAGAACCCATATCCAAGTCCTTTTACTATGCAGGGTGTCACAGGGACTGAGGAAGAGGGGATCTCACAACCAACTTGCAAACCAGGTGCTGCTGCTGGCCTGTCAGAGGCACTGGCAGATGTGAGCCTGCAAGCACAGACCCCAGCCAGGAGCCAAGGGATGGCCAGTCAGCTATTGCAGGCTGAAGTCACCACACAGTTGGATTAACAGCCATATTCTTCCTGCTGGATTGTGGGTTTCTGAGAACAACTGACCCCAGCAGCTCCAGAAATGTCTCCCAGGAAGGAAGACAGACAAAGTCACTGCATGTCCTTTGTTTTGTTAGGCTTCACAGAGAGTCTGGTTCTTCATATACAGTGTTTCAGGGCTACACAGCATAGCTACAAGCCAAATAGGAATTGATAGGCATAATGTTGTTTCAGTGAAAAACATTAGAATACATAAAACAGAGAATAAAACATTCAATAAATTACACTTTGACAATGAATACACAAACCAAAAATATACAGTTTGATACTGTTAAAATCTGCATTACAATTCTTAGATAGAAAAAGTTGGGCAGCTCACTGATTTCAAAACTCATTTGTTCAACAGTTTCCACACAGCATCCTTGAGTTCCTTATTCCTCATGCTGTAGATGAGGGGGTTCATTACTGGAGGCACCACCGAGTACAGAAATGACACCACCCGGTCCAGGGCCCGGGAAGAGATGGAGGGTGGCTTCAGGTAGGCAAACATCACAGTGCTGACAAAGAGGGAAACCACAGCCAGGTGTGGGAGGCACGTGGAAAAGGCTTTGTGTCGTCCCTGCTCAGAGGGCATCCTCAGCACGGCCCTGAAGATCTGCATATACGACACAACAATGAAAACAAAACACACAAATACGGCAAGAATGGTGGCAAGACATGATGGTGAGAATGCAATACTCCGCTGAATACAGAGATGCAAACAGAAAGGTCTGGGCAACACATCCAGTGTAGGAGATGTGCCTGGTGTCCCAGAGGGCATTGGCCATGGCTTTGGGGAGAGTGGTGGAGATGCAGCCCAGGTCGAGGAGGGCGAGGTTGAGGAGGAGGAAGTACATGGGGGTGTGCAGGCGGTGGTGGCAGGCTACGGCTGTGCTGATGAGGCCGTTGCCCAGGAGGGCAGCCAGGTAGATGCCCAGCAAGAGCCAGAAGTGCAGGAGCTGCAGCTGCCGCGTGTCTGCCAACGCCAGGAGGAGGAACTCGCTGATGGAGCTGCTGTTGGGCATTTGGATCTTCTAGGCACCAGGACCTGTTGAAAGAATAAAAGCATCAAGGACAAGTATTTCTGTGTGGGGAGTGTTCATTCTCACACTCCTGGGAGTGTCCCAGGAGCCCAGAGTAACTCAGCAGCAGAGGATGTCATTTCTGTCCTTCCCACTGATCTCCCCTGAGATGTCCCTGGTCTCCTAGGCCAACAGCTCCTGAAAGACAACATCATGATTGTACTTTGATATCTGCTGAATTAACCACCAAATGTCCAGTGGACAGTGACTAATTGCATACATACGGTTTGTCCTACCAGAGAGTGTTTGCTGTAACGAAAAGGGCACTCAGGCAAGGACAGCGAGGTGTAGACTTGCCCCGTGCAAGGCAGTGATCCAGCTGGGGAAGTGCAGGCATTTCAGCCCTAGATGGAGACGCTGTGGCTGTTTGGGATTCTTCTGGTTGAGTTCAGACTTGCACAAAGAGTTGCCTGCATGTTAGCTCCTGCTCTGAGTCCCTGGTCCTTCAGGAGGGAGTCAGTTGCTCACACACAGACCCTGGGTGATGACCAAGGTGCCTGGGGTGCTGCTGGATGTGTGCTATTGCTTGTAAAGTGTGTGAAAAATCCCTGAGATAGACACCTCCTTCCTGAGGCCCAGAGGAGGATTAGCAGTGTTCTTGGCAATCCTAAATGAGAACTAACCCCTGCATTTACGGCATCTTAAAGTGCCTCTCTCACCCGTCTCCATGGAGCATGCAGAGTTATACAGCTGACTAACTGGATGAGCTCTCAAAGAAGATCAGATCTTCCTCTGTTCTTCATCTGCTGCACATTCCGGAGCTCAAGGCAGTACAGAGCTAACACACATCTGCATTCTTCATCTGAAGAAGCATCAGTTTTCTATGGTCTCACATGTGAATGGCATCAGAAGCAGCTTAGTGTCAGGCCAGTTCCCTGGGCTGTCCAGCACACACACAGATGCAGCTGCAAATGCAGCACAGGGCCCTCAGGAAAGCCATGCCCCAGGAGTGTCCGTGCTGACTGCATAACCCTGTGCTCCACAATGTGTCTAATACCTGCGTGCCACCTTCTGAACACAAATACCATAAATGTGCTGTACAGCCACTCTAAATCTAATGATGCTTCCCAATTAGGATGTTTACTTATGTGTTTTTATGCTAATGAGAACACCAACACCTGCTGAGTCACAAGTCATTGTACAGTTGCATGCCTGAGCTCTTGTTTGGACCACAGAGATGTGGTTAAATGGCTTCCACAACTGGATTGTAGCACAAAGGGCATTCAGAGTCTTTACAATGGATGGGTGAGGATCCCACTGTTTCTTTGAGATACTTGTTCCACAGCTGTCCCATGCCTCACTCCACGATTGTTGGATTGCAAGGAATGTCTTCAAAATGTCGAATGTAAATCTCCCTTTTAGTTTATTGTCATTCTTCCATGTCCTATGTTAGTCTTCAACTTTTTATTTTTTTTTGTCATTCTTCCTATGTCCTAAGTTAGTCTTCAACTTTTTTTTATATGTACAAGAGCACGGCTAGGAGATGGAGGGAAGGCATTATCCAGAATAGTGCCTCCTCATTTGAGATCCCCAACACAAGTAATATGACAGCAAGCTGGAGTGGATTTGGGAAGGCTCAGGTAAAATGATTCAGGCTGGAACACTTCACCTGCGGAGAGAGGCTGAGGGAGCTGGGCTTGTCCAGCCTGGAGAAGGGAAGCATGAAGGGGATCTCAGTACAGCCTGCCAGAACCTATGAGATGATGGAGAGCACAGAGCCGGGTCCTTCTCTATGGTGCATGTGGGAGATAAAAGAGAATGTGTGGGAAGTGAGAGAGGAGAGGTTCAGCCTGTGCATCAGAAAAGCACCATTTTCACCACAAGTTGATACAAGAATTAGTGCAGGTCACCCAGTGATGCTCTGCAGTGCCTACCCATGGAGGTTTTCAAAATTCATCAGGAGTAAATGCTGAACAACTTGATTTGTCCCTCTTTCTGATGGTTTGCACTGAAGACATCCCCCAGGTTCCCTTCCAGCTTGGCTTTTCTTGTGATCCTATGTCCTCAAGGCCTATGGGAAGAGAGCAGATGTTCACAGAGCGTGAAGAGTCCTGTGCTGCACGTACGTGATCATCTAAAACAAGATCGGAGAAAAATGAGAAGAACTCAGGACCACAGTGTGACTCAGTCAGAGCAAAGACTGAGAGATGTCATGCACAGGTCTGAGCAGGGAAATTCTGTGGACACCAAGATCTGTGCAAGACACAAAAGGATCTTCTCTCATTTGTGAAGCTGTAAGTTTGAAAGATATTCACTAATGTCAATGAAATTGAAAGAATGGTTTGAAGACAAAGATAGAAATCAATAAAAACACACTAACACACTTCTCAACTTCTAATCATCTCATGACTCCTCACTATTTTTAGGTAGAAAACACTAGACTTTGGGTGATTTTGTGTCTTCTTCTGTTTTTCGTTTTTCTTAAATACAATATTTTCCAGAACTGTGTCAGCAGGACACAGATGCCTTCAGGTGCAGGGACACAGACAGTGGTGCCAGTGCCAATGCCCTGTGACTGATGCCCAGTGTCCACCGCTGCTCCACCCTGCTGCGTATTTGATGTCCCTCATCCTGCAGGTGTCTCCAGCTCTCCTAAATCAATGACCATGGTTCAGGCCATGTCTTCAGCAGGCCCTTTTTATCTGGACACATGCTCTTCCCACTGCTCTCCAGATTTCCCCATCCCTTGCTCTTTGTTCACTCAGATTCCTCCCAAATATACGGATGATCTATCACCTTTAGGGAGATTATTGGAAATTGCTCCACCTCTCCAAAGTTTGATGGACTCTTTCCTCAACTCCTTAACCATGATTATATCTATCTCTTCATATCTCCGTCTAACTTATTTACTGTACAAATATTCCAGTGAAAGACAAATCTTGTTAGATGCAGCTTGAACAAGGCATGCAGTTGCTCACTGTGTTTTACTGCTCATTCAATTGCGTCACATTTCTTTCTGTTTGTTGGAAAAAAATAAAAAAAAAAAAAAGGAAAAAAAGAAATCTTTCCTGCCCATGTGCATCTGGTTCTCTGAGGAAAGCCGGGTGAGTTGGTGCATAGAATTTTTAACACTGAGCAGATGACAGCAGAGGAGAAGAGTGACGTGAGGAAAAGTGATGCAAGTCCCATGTGGCCAATGGGAGTAGAAAAGGGGTGGGGAGGTGGAGGAGGACATTTTACACACAGTGAAAGAGCAAAGCTCGTTAGGGTACATCCTGGATGAATATAAATTGCCAGGTGCTGCTTTAACTTCTTGTTTACACCTAATTACATAGAAATGAATAACTGGACTTTGTAAATGCCCATCAGTCTCTTCCTCTTTAAGCTCTCTCCAGATATCTCTCCAGTTATCTATACAAGTTCTGAACACCTGAAGAAGATGACAGGAAGGCACAAGGCAGAGCAGGGCTCTGCAGGTAGTAATGGGCTCCAGGGGGCATTTGCTGCTGAGTCCATCAACCTCCAGCGCACAGAGAAGATTGTACAAAGTGCTCAAGGAGACCAAGTCAGAAGGAACAGTGAAGTTTCTTGGAGTATTAATGGGCCCCACTGAGGGCCATTATCAAGCAAGCAAGCTTCCCCAAGGACTTGTTAGAGCAGAGAATTGGAAGCCATGATTGCAGGCAGACCAAGGCACTGGGATGGTGGCTGTGATGCTGAGAAAAGCCTCCTTTATCTTGTGAAGCAGAAAGGCCAAGCCCTGATCCCCAGAGCCTCAGCAGGGAGATCCTGTCCATCCTGCTGGCTCAGGGCCCTTCCTGGGGCAGTGGGATGGAGGTTTGTACGATGTCAAATGAAAGAGCAGGGGACAGCAGCTCTCAGACTCTGCACGGGGTGCAAGGATGCCGTGAGGCCCAAGTCCCATGTGGGCAGTGTGTCTCATCCCAGGATGTGGGATGTGAGAAGGGCCCACTCTGAACAAGTAGTCAATCCCAATGAAACTTTGATCAGAGCTGCACACATGCTGGATGCAGTGGGGATATTGCCACCTAGATTCCATACCAGAAGGCAAGAAATGCACATGCTTAAAGAGCAGGCTGCTTACATATGCATTAGATGTCCAAAGAATAGGCTGGTTTATTATTTTGTGACTCACTGAGTCACAAAAATGACTCTACACCAGGTTTGCACACTCTTTACTTTGAGTTATGCTTATGCAACTCTGGGTGCACTCAAACCTAACTCTCAATTTTACTCATACTTTACTGCACGTTTACTAACACTTTACTTCGGCTTTACTCACACTTCATTTTTGAGTGTGTTTCACATGCACTTTAATCAAGGTTTATTCAAATTGCTCTTCAACCTTACACACACTTTACACAGGGCTTACTCTCACTTTTCTCAAGGTTTTACAGACACCCTATTCCAGGTGCGAACACTCTGTCATCCGGGCCTATCCACACTTTAATCCGGGTAGACTCACACCTTACTGTGGGTTTTCCTCAAACTTTACTCCACATTTACTAACACTTTGCTCCGGACCAGCCCACACTTTGCTCTGGGAGTTTCTCACACTTGACTCCGAGTTTACTCACTTTGGACACCTAGTTTATTCACGATTTTCTCCAGGTTTTACTCACATTTTGCACCAGACATGCACACTCTTCACTCTGAGTTTAGTCTTACTCTACTCTGGACAGATTCACATCTTACTCTGGCTTTTACTCACACTTTACTCTGGGTTTATGAACACTGTACTCTGGGTTTACTCATACTTCTGTTTTGACTGTGTTTCACTCACACTTTACTCAAGGATTCCTCAAACTTTTCTTCAACATTACTCACACTTTACTCCTGTTTTACTCACACTTTTCTCCAGTTTTTACTGGCACCCTACCCTGGATGTGTACACTCTCTCTTCAGGCCTACCCACACTTTACTCCAGGATTGCCTCACACTTGACTCTGAGTTTACTCACACTTCACTCCATGTTTACTATAGGAAAGAAAGAAGATTTCAAAGGGCACCCAAGAAAAATGTTTTCTGATTTTACAAGGTGCATCTTGTTGCTTTTGGAGCACCATTGTCCAACTGATGTTGATTGAGGGTGTCTCCTAAGGAGATCTGCATAGGCAGGAAAAGCAATTGCTTGAGGTCTCACACAGTACAGACAACCTGACTGCTCACCTCCCCAGGCCTGATGTGTCTGCTGTATGCCACCTGGCACTTGCATCACTTTCCCCTACACCAGAATTCTCCACTGAAGTCTGCAGCTGGATGGTACAGTTCCTTTACACCATTCCTTTACCTGCTTCCCTTAGAGAACTGTCTGCACACAGGCATAGGATGTTGCTTCCTACTTTAAAACAAACAACAGTAAAGCACAATACATTTTGCCTAAAAAGAGAACACACTCCTCAGCCATATCCCACCAGTGTGGTTCACCTTCCCACTAGGATAAGTACTTTACATAAGTAGACAGGAAATGATAATTATTAATGGGAAAAAATGAAAAGAAGCAAAGCTCCAATGTGTGATCACAAGCATCCCATGCCATCTCCAAGGGCCCCAGAGATCCTGTCTGGGACAGGCAGCTTTCTGAGAGGACCTGCAGGAGAGCAGAGCCCTCTGGAAGCTGCAGATGGGACTTGCGAAGAGGGTCTCAGGGCAGTACACTGCCAACATTGTTTTTGTCCCTGTAGCTCCAGCCTCAGATTCCTGGGGGTGACCCAGTGCTGAAATGGCCACTGGGAAGCCAAGAAACTGATTTATTCTCAATGAACACAAACATCCATGAACCATTTTGGGTCATCATTGTCAAACTCTCTCTACTGCTGAGTTCCTCTCCATCTGCCCTGCTAGCTCAGCAGCACCACTGCAGAGCCCTAATTTGCCTGTGGGCTCCCCAGCTTCCCCTCTTGGGGTGGGCCCAGAGGAGGGCACTAAGATGATCAGAAGGCTGGAGCAGCTCTGCTATGAAGAAAAGTTGAGGGAACTGGACTTGCTTAGTTTGGGGAAGAGAAGATTTTGAGGAAACTTCATTGTGGCCTTCCAGTACTTCAAGGGAATGTATAAAGAGGAGGGTGAATGGCTGTTTAGGAGAGTGGCTGGTGATAGAACAAGGGGGAGCGGTTTTAAACTGAGGCTGGGGAGGTTTAGGCTAGATATTAAAAAGAGGTTTTTCACCCAGAGGGTAGTAAAGCCCTGGGACAGGTTGCCCACATAAGTTGTGGATGCCCCATCCCTGGAGGCTTTCAAGGCCAGGCTGGATGAGTGGCTCTGGGCAGCCTGCTCTGGTGGTTGGTGACCCTGCCTGTAACAGTAGGGTTGAAACTAGATGATCTTTACAGTCCTTTTCAGTACAGGCCATTCAATATTTCTAAGATAACATAGACATGTTTCAGAAAAAACTGAGTCATTTGTTCAGACAGATGAGAAGACGATCCCTATTGAAATTTGTCCATGCCATTTTCCTCACTGCATCCTTGAGCTCCTGGTTCCGCATGCTGTAGATGAGGGGGTTTAGTGTTGGAGGCACCACCGAGTACAGAAATGAAACCACCAGGTCCAGGGATGGGAAGGAGAGAGATGGGGGCTTCATGTAGGCCAAAAAGTCAGTGCTGAGAAACAGGGAGAGCACAGCCAGGTGTGGGAGGCACGTGGAGAAGGCTTTGTGTCGTCCCTGCTCAGAGGGCATCCTCAGCACGGCCCTGAAGATCTGCACATAGGACACAACAATGAAAACAAAACACGCAAATATGGCAAGAAGACTAAACACAATGAAACCAATTTCCCTGAGGTAGTCTGATTCAGAGCAGGAGAGCCTGAGGATGTGGGGGATTTCACAAAAGAACTGATCCACAGCATTGCCATGGCAGAGAGGCAGTGAAAATGTACTGGCAGTGTGCAGTACAGCATGGAGAACTCCACTGGCCCAGGCAGCTGCTGCCATGGTGGCACAAGCTCTGCTGTCCATCAAGGTCCCGTAGTGCAGGGGCTTGCAGATGGCAACGTAGCGGTCATAGGACATGATGGTGAGAATGCAATACTCCGCTGAATACAGAGATGCAAACAGAAAGGTCTGGGCAACACATCCAGTGTAGGAGATGTGCCTGGTGTCCCAGAGGGCATTGGCCATGGCTTTGGGGAGAGTGGTGGAGATGCAGCCCAGGTCGAGGAGGGCGAGGTTGAGGAGGAAGAAGTACATGGGGGTGTGCAGGCGGTGGTGGCAGGCTACGGCTGTGCTGATGAGGCCGTTGCCCAGGAGGGCAGCCAGGTAGATGCCCAGCAAGAGCCAGAAGTGCAGGAGCTGCAGCTGCCGCGTGTCTGCCAACGCCAGGAGGAGGAACTCACTGATGGAGCTGCTGTTGGGCATCTGCAGTTCCTGGGCATGGAGTCCTGTTCAGAGTGCAGAAGATAATGACAAGTCAAGAGCTTTTTCAGAGACACTCCTCCCCCTATACTACAACAGTTTTTCTTTCTCTTAGGACAGGGTTCATTTAACTCCATAACTTGAATTTACATGAGCTTCACCATCCCTTGAGAAGTCGAAGATGAAGGAGCTCTTGCTTTCCTCTCATTGTCTAATCATATCCCAGCCTCCTGGATACTTTCTTCCTATGACATATTTCCATTCCTCGTATCTTTCGTCTGTCTGCACTCAGAGTGCCCATTCCTACCTCTATGCGCTTGAATTTCTACTAGAGAAAGCTGCCTGTTTGCTGGACAAGTGCATTATTCATATCTGCAGAGAAGTACGGAAATTTCAGCTGGTGCAATCCTTTGGGAGAAAAGAGGCTGAAAGCACATGAGGAGTTTGTGCATATAACTGCAGACTGAGAAACGTACAGTTCAGTACTCTCATAGCTGTGTTCATATTTCACATCTCCTTTCAGATTTCTGCCTCCAACTCATTCTCCTTCCCTAAGGACAGGTATGGGAAAATCCCTGCCTTGTCTCTCCTCTTGCAAAGTGCCCTTGGTAATACTCTGGGAGCGCTGAAGCTGTGATCCCCATGCCCCCGGCACCTGAAGGCCGCTGCCCTTCCCTGCCCTGCCTTGCCCTGCCGGGGGGGCTCCTTCCCCCCACACATCTCCCCGCAGCACCCTGGGCAGCTCCCCAGGCAGGCTGAGCACCAAGCCTGGCAGGCAGCAGAGTCATAGCCTGCACTGAGACTTACCTTGTCAAAGGCCGTCAGCGATGCTCCTCCAGTGAGCTCACAGCCTGCTCACACCATACACATCCTACAAGCTCTCTCTCCTTTCTCTGCTCTCCTCCTGTCACCTGCAGGTTGTGCTGTGTAGAAGAGCTGCTCCTGGGCACAGCTGTCTCTCTGCAGCACTGCCCACTTTTATGAGCTCCCTGTGTTCCAGAAGCCCGGCCCAGCTCTCCAGCAGAAGATGTCATTTTCTCTTCCTCACTGCTCTCCCTGGGGATCTCCTTAGGTCTCTGCATTGGCAACTCCTGATAGACAACAGGGTCATCTCTGCAAAACGTACTTTGAAGTCAGGTGAATTAATCACCAGTAGACAGACTGATTCCTGAAGCATTTTTTGTCCTAGCAGATGGTGTGTGCCTAGCAAAGCTGCAAATGTCCCATCTGGTGTCATGGTTTTATGATTCTTGTTATTGGTACTCCACATCATAACATCATGTAAAGCACAGGGAATTAAGGAGTAAATACTCCAGTTCTGTGGACGGACAACTTTCTGGATACCTGGCTCTCAGGAGAGAAGAACTGCATACCCAGAGGACTCTGAGTTCAGAGAGCGGAAGATCACTCATGGGAGGAAGTCCCAGGATCTCTCCCTTGCTTGCTGCCCTGCAGTGTGTGGGTTCGCTCCCCAGCTGTGCGACTCCAGTTCAAAGCAAGGCTTTTGGTTTCAGACGCTCGCTCTCTCATTTTATATGATTTATTACCCTAAATTTCAATTTTATTTTATAATATTGTGTTATCTTTTATCTTGCATTCCAATATCATATTTAGTAAAATCATGTTTCCTCCTTAGATTGTTGCCGCTGATTTGTTATTATTATTGTTGTTGTTATTATTATTATCATTCATACTTTAGTTTTTGACCAGTAGGACTGCAGGCCTGCTGCCCTCTGTCACGGGCACAGATTGCTCTAGATAACTCCGTGACAAGGCAACACACTCAGTCATATGGTCTGATTTTAGGGCAGATGTGTGGAGCCAAAAGTTGGACTTAATGATCCTTATGGGTCCCTTCCATTGCGGAATATGCCAGGATTCTATGATAGCAGGTACAAGAACAATGATGTTGAAGTCACTGTGCTGTCACAGTGGATAGGAGTTCAGCAATGCCACAGTGGTGTATCAGAAATGCGGAGAGCAGTGATGTCAGAATTACTGAGTTGTGGCAGTGGTCAGTATTACAGCGATATCAGAGTCACTGTACTGTAAAGGAGAGACAAACTCAGTGATTTCAGCTCCACTGTGCTGTCACAGCTGATATGAGCACAGTGGTGTTGCAGTTGTTGTTCTGTGACAGTAGGCAGGAAGATTATGACGTCAGGGTCACTGTGCTGTCACAGTGGGAAGGAGCAGAGTGATGGCAGATCCACTGTTCTGTCACAGCAGGCAGCAGCACAGTGATGGTGCATCAATACAGATTAGAATCATAGAATCACAGATTCATAGAATCGCATGGCCAGAAATGACCTGTGAGATCATTGAGTCCAACCGTCCTCCCATCATCATTACTACCACAAGCACTAAACCAGATCTCACAGCTCCTCATCTAGACATCTGTTGAACGCTGCCAGGGACGGAACCTCCACAACCTCCTGGGCAGCCATTCCAGTGCCTGACCACTCTCTGAGAGAAAAAGTTCTTCCTTATGTCTAACCTAAAGCTCCTCTGGTACAACTTGTGGCCACTTCCTCGGGTCCTGTTTGTTTCCTGGCAGAAGAGCCAAACCCCTCCTCATCACAACCTGCCTTTAGGATGTTGGAGAGTGCAAGGAGGTCTCCCCTGAGCCTCGTCTTCTCCAGTCTGAACAATCCCAGCTCTCTCAGCTACTCCTCATAAGACCTGTGCTCCAGACCCCTCACCAGCTTTGTTGCCTTTCTCTGGACAAGTTTCAGTGTCTTTCTTGTAGTGAGGGGCCCAAACTGAACACAGTACTTGAGGTGTGACCTCACCAGTGCTGAGTACAGGGGGTGATGTCCTCCCTGCTCCTGCTGGCCACACTATTTCTAATGCAGGCCAGGATGCCGTTGGCCCTAACGGCCACCTGGGCATGCTGTCTGCTCACATTCAGCCAAGCATCAACCAACACCCCCAGGTCCCTTTGCTCTTCACAGTCATCCAGCCACTCATCCCCAAGCCTGTAGTGCTGCATGGGTTTATTGTGGAAAAAGTGCAGGACGCAAAAGGAGCTCTGTATGTGGGCTAGTATCACACATGGCATCATGAGAGCCAAACTTCCCAGTGAGGAAGTGGTGCCTTCACCTTGGCCCTGAGAGATCTGAAGTTCAATGTTTCATTGGGATTGACTACTTGTTCAGAGTGGGCCCTTCTCACATCCCACATCCTGGGATGAGACACACTGCCCACATGGGACTTGGGCCTCACGGCATCCTTGCACCCCGTGCAGAGTCTGGCAGCTGCTGACCCCTGCTCTTTCATTTGACAGGAAGGGCCCTGAGCCAGCAGGATGGACAGGATCTCCCTGCTGAGGCTCTGGGGATCAGGGCTTGGCCTTTCTGCTTCACAAGATAAAGGAGGCTTTTCTCAGCATCACAGCCACCATCCCAGTGCCTTGGTCTGCCTGCAATCATGGCTTCCAATTCTCTGCTCTAACAAGTCCTTGGGGAAGCTTGCTTGCTTGATAATGGCCCTCAGTGGGGCCCATTAATACTCCAAGAAACTTCACTGTTCCTTCTGACTTGGTCTCCTTGAGCACTTTGTACAATCTTCTCTGTGCACTGGAGGTTGATGGACTCAGCAGCAAATGCCCCCTGGGGCCCATTACAACCCACAGAAGCCTCCTGTGCCTTGTGCCTTCCCGTCATCTTTTTAAGTGTTGAGAACTTGCACAGCAAACTGGAGAGGTATCTGGACTGACCTTAATGAGGAAGAATCCAACAGACATTTATTTATTATTTATATATAGTTGTGTTTAAAACAAGAATTTTAATCAGCACTTGGCTACTGATACTGATCCAGGATTTTCCCTTATGAACTTTTCTCTGTCACTGCGAGGACAAAATTGATCCTCAACGTCCCCACCCCATTTCTACTGCCATTGGCCCCATGGGACTTGCATCACTTTTCCTCACATCACTCTTCTCCTCTGCAGTCACCCGCTCAGTGTTAAACCTCCTTTGAAATAATTCCCCCTGGCATTCCTCAGAGAACCAGTTGTACATGGGTAATGAAAGATTTCTTTTTGACAGTTTTTTGGTCTTTTATTTATTTTATTTTTTCCCAGAGATGGAAGGAAACGAGATGCAATTGAATGAAAAGTAAAACACAATGTTCAACTGTATGCTTTGTCCAAGCTGCATCTAATGAGGTTTGTCTTTCACAGGGAATATTTGTAAAATAAATGAGTTAGACAGAGATAGGAAAGGATAGATATAATGACACCTAAGGAGTTGAGAAAAGAGTCCATCCAACTTTGGAGAGATGGAGCAAATTCCAGTAATCCCCCCGAAGACCAGAGATCAGGCAGATAGTTGGAAGAGAGAAATCTGAGTGAACAAAGAGCAAGGGATGGGGAAATCTAGAGAGCAGTGGGAAGAGCATGTGTCCAGATGGCCTGCTGAAAACATGGCCTGAGCCACGGTCATTGATTTAGGAGAGCTGGAGACACCTGGAGGATGAGGGCCATTAAAAAAGCAATTAAAAAACAAAAACAAAAACAAAAACAAAAACATAAACAAAAACAAAAACTAAAACTAAAACTAAAAACAAAAACAAAAACAAAAACAAAAACAAAAATAAAAATAAAAATAAAAATAAAGTAAAATAACAGACACAATACCCCCATAATATGAGCATTCTCAACTTAAAAATAGAGATTACACATGAGAATATTTGAAATTGGGAAGTGTTAACACATTTTTATCAACTCCCACTTGCAGACATCTTCCTTGTTCTGGGGATCTGAAATGTGGAGGCACTACTCTGCATTATGCCTTCCCACATCTTCTAGCCAATGCCTTGTTCAAATAAAAAAGATGGAGACTGAATTCTTACATCATTTCTGAATAATAGGACCAGGACGAAACACAATAAACCATAAGAGAGATTTACATTAGATGTTTGGAAGGAATTTCCAACATTCCGTAGATCAGGATGTGAGGCATGGAGCTGGTATGGAACAGGCAGCCCAGAGCAGATGGGGCTGCACCACCCCTGGAGATGTTCGAGATGTCAAGGGCCCCAGGCATCCTGATCTACTGTGTGACAGCACACAGCAAGGGAGATGGAACTGGATGGTCTTTAGGGTCCTTCAATCCAAACCATTCAAAAATCCTACAATACTTGTCAGCCTCTACCAACATGGGATCCTGTTTGCTTAGGTATTCCCTCATCACCTCTTCTTTCACCAACAGTACATCTGCCTTGCACCAACATTTCATAGCTCTCTCTGGCACTCAGGATTCCAAGAAGCCCAGACCAACTAATAAACCGTGAGGAAGGAAATGAGTATCAGAGACTTTTCCATGTCGTGTCTCACCAGGTTCCCTGCCCCATTCTACACTGGGCCCACATTCTCCCTAGCCTTCCTTTTGTAGACTACACTGCATTTCTTCAAGCCCTCCTTGTCTGTGATATGCCTGGGCTCATTCAATTGCAATTGAACTCTGACTTTCCTAAACTCATCTCAGCAGGAACACTGGACAAAGTCTCTGCATTGCTGCCAGGTGACCTCTTCTTGTTTCCACTTCCTGCACGCTTCCTTTCTGTGTTTGGGTGAGACCAATGCAATCCATTCCCAGTCATGCAGGAATTCTGACATTTATATTTGGCTTCCTTTTCCTTGGAATGGGCTTTTTCTGCTTTGAAGCCACGATCCCTATATTGTAACCACATTTTTTGACCCCATTCACCTCAGAGCCTTTCCCTGCTGTACTGTATGTCACAGAGAACTGAAGAAGCCAAGGTGTGCTCTTCTGAAGTCCAGGGTTCTGAGCTTGTCTTTTACCCTCCCTTCAGGCTCCTCAGCTCCACCATCCTATGGCCACTGCAGCACAGGTTCACTTTCATCTTCACATTCACATTCCCCACCAGCCCTTCCTTGCCAGTGAGTTTGAGATCCAGCAGAGCACCTCTCCTCTTGGATTCCTCTATGGCTTGCTCAAGAAGCTGCCATCTGTGCTCTCCAGGGATCTCCTGCATCGTGCATGCTCTGCTGTGCTGTCCCTGCAGCAGACACTGCAGTGAAAAAGGACTCCAAATGGCCAGACAAGATGAGGCTCCAATCAGTCTGCAGAGGGTACCTTCCACTTGCTCTTTCTGATCAGGAAGCCAGGAACAGACACTGCTGGTCTCCTTTGATTGCCGTTTCTATTTGCTCTGACCTGGCTGCTCTGCCATCCCCAGGAGAAGTTCAGTGCACTCTCCCAGAGCTCAGTCACCTTTCCTTGTCTCCCACTCATCCATCACAAAGACTGTGTATCCCTCTTGTGCTGCAGTCCAGTTGTGGAAGCCATTTAAACGTGTCCCTGTGGTCCAAACAAGAGCTCAGGCCTGCAACTGAACAAAGACTTCTAGCTCTGCATGTGTTGGTGTTCTTATTAGTGTAAAAGCACATAAAGAAACAAGCACCATTGTTCCTAGCATGGCTGCATAACACATCTACGGTATTTGTGTTCAGAAGGTGGCACACAGGCATGAGACCCACTGTGAGGCTCAGAGTTGTCCAAGCAGCACGGACACTCCTAGGACATGGATTTCCTGAGGGCCCTGTGCTGCATTTGCCAGCAGCATCTGTGTGTGCTGGACCACCTAGGGAACTGGCATGGCACTAGGCTGCTTCTGATGCCATTCACATGTATGTCCATAGAAAACTGTGATTTCATCAGTTGAAATATGAAGATGTGTGTCAGCTCTGTAGTGCCTCTGTAGTGCTCCAGAATATTCAGCAGATGGAGAACAGGAGAAGATCTGGCTCTTCTTTTGTGAGTTCAGCCATTCATTCAGCTGCATAACTCTGCATGCGCCATGGAGACAGGTAAAGAAGGCAAACTTGGGTGCCATGAATGAAGGGGTCGGTTGTCATTTAGGATGTCTGAAAATACCTCTATTCTCTTTCTGGCCGTCAGCTGATGCTTAGGAAGAAGGTGTCTATCTCAGGGATTTCCCACACACTTCGCAAGCAATAGCACACATCCAGGAGCACCCCAGGCACCCCAGGTCATCACCCAGGGTCTGTGTGTGAGCAACTGACTCCCCGCTGAAGGACCAAGGACTCAGAGCAGGAGCTCACATGCAGGCAACTCCTTGTGCACAACTGAAATGAATTCCAGAGGAATCACTGAAACTCCGGTGGGTCTGTGGGGATCTGAACCCAATTTCAATCATAAGGTTTCAATCCAGGGCTGAGATGCTTGCACTGCCTCATCTGGATCACTGCCCTGCACAGGGGAAGTCCACTGTCCTTGTCTGTGTGCCCTTTTTGTTTCAGCAAACACTCTCTGGTAGGACTAACCATATGTCTGCAATTAGTCACTGTCCACTGGCATTTGGTGGTTAATTGAGCACATTTCAAAGTACAGTCATGACACTGTTGTCTGTCAGGAGCTGTTGGCTGTGGAGACCCAGGGACATCTCAGGGGAGATCAGTGGGGAAGATAGAAATGACATCCTCTGCTGCTGAGTTACTCTGGGCTCCTGGGACACAGGGAGTTCATACAAGTGGGCAGTGCTGCAGGGAAACAGCTGTGCCCAGGAGCAGCTCCTGTGCAGCACACAGCAGGACAGATAGAGGAAATAAGGAAGAGAGCTGACAGGCTGTGAGGCACGTTAGGCTGTGAGCTTACGGAAGGAGCATTTCTCACAGCCCTTGACCAGGTAAGTCTCTCATTGCAGTCAATGTAGTGGCTTTAATGCAGGAATCAGTAAATTTGGGACATCCCATTGCAGGTCAGGGTGAAGGCACTCCATGTTTCTTTATTTTGGATAAAAACCTCCTCCAGCTGAGGGCTTCCGTGCTGCAGCATCAGAGCACAGCCCTGAGGGCTGCGTGTCCCAGGACGGCTGCAGGCTGTGCCGCTGGGGCTGCAGCTGGTGCCCAGGGCTGTCCTGCAGAGCAGGTCCCTGCTGTGCCCCAGGGGCTGTGTGCCGGGGCAGGGACTCTGACACCTGCCAGGCTCAGCACTCAGCCTGCCCGGGGAGCTGCCCAGGGTGCTGCGGGGAGACGTGTGGGGGGAAGGAGCCCCTGCAGGGCAGGGCAGGGCAGAGCAGGAGCCTTCTGCTGCCACAGCTACTGCCTGGGGCAGGGGGATCACAGATACACTGCATGTCACAGGGTGTTTCCAGAGACACTTTGCAAGAGGAGAGACAAGGAGGGGATTTTCCATTTCCTGTTCTGAGAAAAGGGAAAAGGATTATAGGCAGAAATCTAAAACAGGCTGTCAACATCAAACACATCGCAAAGAGTCCTGAATTGTACCTTCATCTATCATTTGTTTTGCGTACACTCACACAGTAGCTTTCAACCTCTCCTTTCATTTTCTACATACATGAATAATGCACTTATCCTGTGAAAGGCCGCTTTCTCTAACAGAAATTTGAGGGCAGAGAGGTAGGGGCAGGAGACTTGAACAGCAGTTGGGGTGAAGATATGAGACATGGAAACAGATGAAAATATCTAGCAAGATTGGGTAAGATCAGAAAATGAGAGGAAGACAAAAGATCCATGTGCTTCTTCTGCTTTTGGAATGCTGAGCTTCATGAAATTAATTTCAAGTAATGGAGTTAATGAGCCCTGTCCTAAGAGAAAGAAAAAGTGTTGTAGTATAGCAGGAGCGACTCTGAGAATATTCTTGTCATTATCTTCTGTATTCTGAACAGGACTCCATGCCCAGGAACTGCAGATGCCCAACAGCAGCTCCATCAGCGAGTTCCTCCTCCTGGCGTTGGCAGACACGCGGCAGCTGCAGCTCCTGCACTTCTGGCTCTTGCTGGGCATCTACCTGGCTGCCCTCCTGGGCAACGGCCTCATCAGCATAGCCGTAGCCTGCCACCACCGCCTGCACACCCCCATGTACTTCTTCCTCCTCAACCTCGCCCTCCTCGATCTGGGCTGCATCTCCACCACTCTTCCCAAAGCCATGGCCAATGCCCTCTGGGACACCAGGCACATCTCCTACTCAGGATGTGCTGCACAGGTCTTCTTTTTATTATTCTTCTTTGGCGCAGAGTATTGCATTCTCACCATCATGTCCTATGACCGCTACGTTGCCATCTGCAAGCCCCTGCACTAAGGGACTCTGTTTGGAAGTAGAGCTTGTGCCACCATGGCAGCAGCTGCCTGGGGCGCTGGGCTTCTCTATTCCCTGCTGCACACTGCCAATACATTTTCCATGTCTTTCTGCCTTAGTAATGTTTTGGAGCAGTTCTTCTGTGAAATGGCCCAGATCCTCCAGCTTTCCTGCTCAGAACCAGACTACCTCAGGGAAACTGGGATTATTTATTTCAGTCTTTGTTTAATCTTTGGGTGTTTTGTTTTCATTCTTTTCTCTTATTTGCAGATCTTCAGGGCCGTGCTGAGGATGCCCTCTGAGCAGGGACGACACAAAGCCTTTTCCACGTGCCTCCCACACCTGGCTGTGGTTTCCCTCTTTGTCAGCACTGTGATGTTTGCCTACCTGAAGCCACCCTCCATCTCTTCCCGGGCCCTGGACCGGGTGGTGTCATTTCTGTACTCGGTGGTGCCTCCAGTAATGAACCCCCTCATCTACAGCATGAGGAATAAGGAACTCAAGGATGCTGTGTGGAAACTGTTGAACAAATGAGTTTTGAAATCAGTGAGCTGCCCAACTTTTTCTATCTAAGAATTGTAATGCAGATTTTAACAGTATCAAACTGTATATTTTTGGTTTGTGTATTCATTGTCAAAGTGTAATTTATTGAATGTTTTATTCTCTGTTTTATGTATTCTAATGTTTTTCACTGAAACAACATTATGCCTATCAATTCCTATTTGGCTTGTAGCTATGCTGTGTAGCCCTGAAACACTGTATATGAAGAACCAGACTCTCTGTGAAGCCTAACAAAACAAAGGACATGCAGTGACTTTGTCTGTCTTCCTTCCTGGGAGACATTTCTGGAGCTGCTGGGGTCAGTTGTTCTCAGAAACCCACAATCCAGCAGGAAGAATATGGCTGTTAATCCAACTGTGTGGTGACTTCAGCCTGCAATAGCTGACTGGCCATCCCTTGGCTCCTGGCTGGGGTCTGTGCTTGCAGGCTCACATCTGCCAGTGCCTCTGACAGGCCAGCAGCAGCACCTGGTTTGCAAGTTGGTTGTGAGATCCCCTCTTCCTCAGTCCCTGTGACACCCTGCATAGTAAAAGGACTTGGATATGGGTTCTCATCTCAGAAGTTTCCAGTCTTCCTTAAGGGCTTCTCCATTTTGCACACAGAGGATTCCTCTGTCTTCAGGATGATCTGTGATAGAGAAATCATGTACAAAGATCTGACAAAAGTTACCCAGGACCTGTAGCAGCCATCCTGGAGCATAGGCTGGTAGGTAGAAAGCTGCCTGTAATGAGATGGGGAGATCAGGAGAAGCCTGGAGAACAGAGATGGGAGATGGAGGGGAGGGAAGAGGAGCTTGCCCTGCAATAAATGAAGACACGGAAAAGGAAAGAGGGGTTCAGGCAACGTTGGTGCTGCTATGACTCACTCAGACTGCAAAACCCACAGACCTTAAGCCTTCTTTGTACCTCGAAGTGCATTCCTCACCCTGACAAGAATCCACCGCAATAGCGCTGAACCTCAAAGCTTCTCCCGAAGCCCAAATTCAGAACTCCAATACCCTAGCCATGCCTTTACTCTCTTGCCCACTCTAATCCTTGGCCCATGGGTGTCCAACCTTTGGGCTCACCTGGGCCACATTTAGTGAATGGAAGTTTTCTCAGGCTGCATGCGCTTAAGTTCCTTCAAAAGCAAGGCTTCCTATTTATTTCCATGGGAACTACAACAGACACAAAGAGCACAATAACACTATTGGATAGAGCAAATTCTCAGCTACAAAGCACTGTTTTTCTACAGTCGCCACCATTAGCTATGCATTTTTGCCAGTGATGAACAAGAGCCTGCATACCATACTCATCACCATCTGCACCAGCGAAGGTGACCCACCGTCACCACTGCTGAAACACACTGCCCACTGCCTCACTCTGCTCACATCCACTGCTTGGTCTCCACAAACATTCAGCAGGCATTGGTGAATGTCAAGGAGTGCAGCTTTTTTTCATCTTGGAGGAATTCAGCGGCACACCTTTGCTTCATATGCACTGCCATGTCAGATGCCGTTCTGTCAGACTGCCCCTCTGCTGCCATCTGTCACACAGCAGCAACATGTAATGGGACACTGGTGGGAAGGTTCAGCCTCTACAGCCATACCTCCAACATCCGCCTCTGATCTTATGGCCCAACTTAATAAAATGGTGGCATTACTTTTGAGGCAGCTCTCATCACTGCAGGTCGGTGGCCCTCCCTGTGGCAGGGGATTGGAACCTGCTGATCTTTGGAGCTCCTTCCCAGTCCAACCATTCTATGTCTTATGATTCTCATAAAATATGTAATATTGTTAATATAGAAGTAACAAAACATTTCATTTAATATATTGTTCTTATAATATTCATTAAAACAAAGAAAAAAAAAGCAAACAAACAAACAAAAAACCATAAAACCAGTAGGATATTTGACCCTGTTTTTGTGAAGCTAACACACCAATCTGGTCAGATGGCAGCAGTAGTGATTCTTACTGAGGTCTCAAGGTGTGCAGCAGAGACTTTGGATGAGATTTTATTCTTCCTGTACTTCCCTCTTGACAATCTTTGTTCAAAACATGTGTGTTCAGCCAACAAGCAATGACACGAATAAGGTGTGATTGTGAAATGAAAGGGCTGAGATAGGGATTATGAGGATCTGTTAAAGAGACATGATCAGTTTTTGGAGTTGGATATCTGATTAAAATTCCATCCATTCCACTTGAAGATTTTCCTGTCATGTGTTTATATCAACTGAAAATGGTCTCACAAACATAAAGAGATGATTTATTTTGTCAGTCCTGAAGCCCCAAGCTGTGGGTTGTGGTCCACAAACCCGAAGGACGGGATGCCATTCAGAGGGACCAAGTCAGGCTGAGCAGTGGTCCCAGGAGAACCTCAAGAGGTTGAAGAAATCCAAGTGCAAAGTGTGGCAGCAGAGTTGTGACAGTCCCCACTATCAGTACAAGCTGGGGGATGAAAGCATGGAGCACAGCCCTGCTGAGAAGGACCTGGTGGGTACTGGTGGATGGCAGCTGGACATGAGCCAGCACTGTGCCCTCACAGCCCTGAAAGCCAACCGTATCCTGGGCTGCATCACAGAAATCACAGAAACACCAAGGTTGGAAAAGACCTACAAGGTCATCCAGTCCAACCGTCCACCCATCACCAATAGGTCTCACCCAGCCACATCCCTCAACACAACATCAAAGCATTCCTTGCACTCCTCCAGGGTCAGTGACTCCACCACCTCCCTGTGCAGCCCATTCCAGTGACTGACCACCCTTTCAGTAATGTTTTTTCTAAAGTCCAGCCGGTGCAACTTGAGGCCATTCCCTCTTATCCAATTACTGTCACATGAGAGAAGAGGCTGACCCCCAGCTCCCTGCAACCTCCCTCCAGTCACAGAAAGCAATAAGGTCTCCCCTGAACCTCCTCTTCTCCAGACTAAACAATCCCATCTCCCTCAGCTGCTCCTCAGAAGACTTGTGCTCCAGACCCCTTACCAGTTTCCTTACTCTTCTGTGGACGTGCTCCAGGGCCTCAATGTCTTCCCTGCAGTGAGGGTCCAAAAAGTGAACACAGCACTGAAGTTGCAGCGTCATCAATGTGAGTACAGAGAGCCAATGACTTCCCTACTCCTGCTAGCAGTGCTATTTCTGATACAAGCCAGGATGCCATTGGCCTTCTTGGCCACCTGGGCACACTGCTGGCTCATGTTCCTCTGATCATCAATCAATACCCCCAGGTCCATTTCCTTTACACAGTCTTCCTGCCACTCCTTCCCATGTCTGTAGCCTGGCATTGCTGTGGCCAAAGCACAGGACCCGGCATTCAGTCTTGTTGAAATTCAAACCGCTGGCTACAGCCTGTCAGATCCCTCTGTAGGGCCATGCAACCCCCAGGCAGATCGACACTTCCTGCCCAACTTGGTGTCATCTGAAAGTCAAGGATATTCAAAGAATGTTTGGAATTTCTGTTGAGGGACCTGGTCTAGTGAGAACTATTGGTGATGGGTGGATGGGAGGACAGGATGATCTTGAAGGTCTTTTCCAACCTCGGTGATTCTGTGATTCTGTGATGATGACAAAAGCCTTATGGGGGTGGTTATAGCAGTGGGAACAAAACAACTGTAGGAAATATTGAAATAATTTATCAGGATAGTATGTCTGACAAAGCAGAGATCTCCATCCTGCCCCTTAGATCTCCTGCAAGCAGGAGAGCACACAGAAAACAGCATTCCATCGTTTTGCCCTATTACTTGACGCTTATCTCTTTCTCCCCTGGTTCCTCATTGGCTGAGTGCTTCACAGTCTTTCTGACACTCAACTAAACATATGGATACTGGCTAAACATCAACTGCTGCTAACTAAGCATATATTGCTCATCAGTTAACTTCTCACACTTCCTTGTTCAACACTTGGTCATTGTTTCTGGACATCTGCTCGTCCTTGCATAGAGATAAGTTTGGAAGGAGGATAAGGGGGAGTATCTTGATGCCTGCTGTTGCATCCCAACCTACCCACAGAGCAAGGCAAGCCAGCCTTGTGTGGAGACCCTGGCTTCTCTGATGTTTGTTAAGTCTGTTTTTCCTTTGCTGAGGGTCTCTTATCCACACAAAATAGCCGTACAATGTGCTTTCTAGTCCATAATATCATACCTATATTATTTGGAATATTAGAAACGACCGCAGATTGGTGGAACAGCTTGTGCTGGATGTCATCTCCTGACAACTGGAAGAAAAGGAGGTTATCAGGAGTAGTCAGCACGGGTTCACCAGGGGGAGGTCGTGCTTGACCAACCTGGTGGCCTTCTATGATGTTGTCTCTTGCTGGGTGGATGGGAGGAGAGCAGTGGATGTGGTCTACCTTGATTTCAGCAAGGCTTTTGATACTGTCTCCCACAACATCCTTATAATAAAGCTGAGGAAGTGTGGGATAGATGAGTGGACAGTGAGGTGGGTTGAGAACTGGCTGACTGGCAGAGTGCAGAGGGTCGTCTTTGGCGGTGCAGAGTCTGGCTGGAGATCTATAACCAGCGGTGTTCCTCAGGGGTCTGTGCTGGGTCCGGTCTTATTCAACATCTTCATCAATGACCTTGATGAGGGGATAGTGGCCACCCTCAGCAAGTTTGCTGATGATACGAAGTTGGGAGGATTGGCTGACAGCCTGAAGGCCGTGCTGCCATTCAGCGAGACCTGGACAGGCTGGAGAGCTGGGCAGTAAAAAACCGGATGAGGTTTAACAAAGGAAGTGTAAAGTCTTGCATCTGGGGAGGAATAATTGCATGCAGCGGTACAGGTTGGGGGATGAGCTGCTGGAGAGGAGCTCTGTGGAGAGGGACCTGGGTGTCCTGGTGGACGGCAAGTTGGCCATGAGCCAGCAGTGTGCCCTTGTGGCCAAGAGGGCCAATGGCATCCTGGGATGCATTAAAAAGAGCGGGGCCAGCAGGTCGAGGGAGGTGATCCTCCCCCTCTACTCTGCCCTGGTGAGGCCTCATCTGGAGCACTGCGTCCAGTTCTGGGCTCCCCAGTACAAAAAGACAGGGATCTCTTGGAAAGAGTCCAGCGGAGGGCCACAAAGATGGTGAGGGGCCTGGAGCATCTCTGCTATGAGGAAAGGCTGAGTGAACTGGGTCTGTTCAGCCTTGAGAAAAGAAGACTGAGAGGGGACCTGATCCAGGTCTATAAATATCTGAGGTGTGGGGGGCAGAATGGCGAGGACAGACTCTTTTCAGATTTGAGTGGAGACAGGACAAGGGGAAATGGCCGGAAACTGCAGCATAGGAAGTTCTGCACCACTATGCGAAGGAACTTCTTTACAGTGAGGTGACGGAGCACTGGAACAGGCTGCCCAGGGAAGTGGGGGAGTCTCCTTCCCTGGAGGTGTTCAAGACCTGCCTGGATGCCGACCTGTGCGACCTGGTGTAGGGAACCTGCTTTGGAAGGGGGTTGGACTCGATGATCTCTGGAGGTCCCTTCCAACCCCTACAATTCTGTGATTCTGTGATTCTGTGAATGTTAGAAATTCCTTCCAAATGTCTAATGTAAATCTCTCTTTTCATTTAATATCGTTCATCCTGGTCCTATTATTCAGAAATGGTGAAAGAAGTCAGTCTCCACCTTTTTATTTGAACAAGACCATGGGTAGAAGATGTAGGGAAGGCATAATGAAGAATAGTGCCTCCACATTTCAGATCTCCAACACAAGGAAGATGTCTGCAAGTGAGAGTTGATAAAAATGTGTTAACACTTCTCAACTTCAATTATTCTCATATGTCCTCTCTCTTTTTAAGCTGAAAATGCTCATATTTCAGGGGATGCTGTGTATTTTATTTATTTATTTATTTACTTGTTTATTCTAAAAGGACAGTGTTTTCAAAAACTGTGTCAGCAGGACACAGATGCCTTCAGGTACAGGGACACAGACAGTGGTGCCAGTGCCAATGCCCTGTGACCAAAGCCCAGCGTCCACCGCTGCTCTACCCTGCTGCATATTTGATGTCCCTCATCCTGCAGGTGTCTCCAGCTCTCCTAAATCAATCACCATGGTTCAGGGCATTTTTTCAGCAGGCCATCTGGACACATGCTCTTCCCTCTGCTCTCTAGATTTCCCCATCCCTTGCTCTTAGTTCACTCAGATTCCTCCCAACTATATTGCTGATTTGCGACCATTAGGGAGATTACTGGAATTTTCTCCATCTCTCCAAATTCTGATGGACTCTTTGATCTGCTCCTTAACTGTGATTATGTCTATCCCTTCCTACCTCTGTCTAATTTTCTTCTTTTACAAATATTCTGTGTGAAAGACAAACTTCATTAGATGTGTATTGGACAAGGCATGCAATTGTTCATTCAGTTGCAACATGTTTACAACTGTTTGTAGGCAACAAAAAAAAAGAAAAATCTTTCCTAGTCCAAGAGCAGCTGGTTCTCTGAGGAAAGCCCGGGCGAGTTAGTGCAAAGGAGATTTAACACTGAGTGGGTGACTGCCGAAGAGAAGAGTGATGTGAGAAAAAGTGATGCAAGTCCGATGGGGCCAAGGTGAGTAGAAATGGGGTGGGGAAATTGAGGTGGATGTTGGTTCGTACAGCAACAGAGCAAAGTTCGTTAAGGGACATACCGGACCAGTATCAGTTGCAAAGTGCTGCTTTAACTTCTTGTTTAAACGCAACTACGAATAAATAATCAAATAATCTTCATAAATGCACGTCATTTTCTACCTCTTTTAGGTCTCTCCAGATATCTCTCCGGTTTGATGTACAAGTTCTGAAGTCCTGAAGATGACAGGAAGGCACAAGGCACAGCACGGCTCTTCAGGTTGTAATGGGCCCCAGGGGGCATTTGCTGCTGAGTCCATCAACCTCCAGTGCACAGAGAAGATTGCATGAAGTGCTCAAGGAGACAAAGTCAGAACGAACAGTGAAGTTTCTTGGAGTATTAAAGGGCCCCACTGAGGGCCATTATCAAGCAAGCTTCTCCTGGGACTTGTTAGAGCAGAGAATTGGAAGCCATGATTGCAGGCAGACCAAGGCACTGGGATGGTGGCTGTGATGCTGAGAAAAGCCTCCTTTGTCTTGTGCAGCAGAAAGGCCAAGCCCTGATCCCCAGAGCCTCAGCAGGGAGATCCTGTCCATCCTGCTGGCTCAGGGTCCTTCCTGGGGTAGTGGGATGGAGGTGTGTATGATGTCAAATGAAAGAGAAGGGGACAGCAGCTGCCAGACTCTGCATGGGGTGCAAGGATGCCGTGAGGCCCAAGTCCCATGTGGGCAGTGTGTCTCATCCCAGGATGTGGGATGTGAGAAGGGCCCACTCTGAACAAGCAGTCAATCCCAATGAAACTTTGAACTTCAGATCTCTCAGTTATACTGCCTTCCTTCTTACAGTCTGCCATAGTTTTATGTCCTTTATGTTCTGCAGTGCCCAGAAGTGCACCCAGTGCTCCAGGTGTGGCTGCAGCAAAGTGGGACAATCCCTTCCCTCACCCACATGGCAATGCCATGCTCAGTGCATCCAGGGGACAGTTGGCCTTCCTGGCTGCCTGGGCACACTGCTGACTCACATTCAATTTGCTGTTGACCAGGACCCCCAATCCCTTTCAGTGGGACTTCTCTCCAGTTTCCCATCCCCAGTCAGTGAATATGTCCAGGGTTGCCTCTACTCAGCTGCAGAATCAGGCACTTGTTCTTGTTACACTTCATGTGGTTGGTGCTTACCCAGTTCTCTATCTTGTCCACATCTCTCTGCAAGGCCTCTCCACCCTCAGTGAAGGCAGCAGCTCCTCCCAATTTGGTATCATCAGCGAATTTGCTCAAAACATCTTCTAGTCCTACACGAAGTCATTAATGAAAACATTATAGAGAAGAGGCTCTGAAGTTGCACCTTGTGGAACCCTGCTAGTGACCATCAGCCAGCCTGATGAAACCCCATTTACTGCAATCCTTTGGGCCCATTGGCCAATTGCTCACCCATCACATTATGTTTCCCCCTAAGCCTTTGCTGGATATTCCCTCGGTCCACTAGATGTGTGACCTTGTCATAAAAGGACATTAAGTTTAATAAGACCTTCCCCTAAGGAACTTGTCTGTGACCAATGACAGAATTGTCCTTCAGCTGTTTCTCAGAAACTCTCTGCAGCATTTTCTTCATAATTTTAACAGGAACTGAAGTGACAGTGACAGCTCTTCAATTGACTATGTCCTCTTTCTTGCTCATGTTTAAAATTGCAACAATATTTGACAGCTTCCTGTCAACTGGGAACTGACATGACTCTAGATTTCTTCTGATGCCCGTTCTCATTGGAGCCCAGAGCAAACTCAGGTGTCATCAGTGAAAGAATGTCATGTATGAAATATGTCATAGCTTTGTAATGCCTTGAACTCCAGAGTATGCCACAGATGGAGCTGAGAGGAAGATCTGGCTCTGCTGTTGTGAGCTCATCCATTTTGTGGAATAAAAGTGGAATAACACGGCATGCCCCATGGGGACAGGTGCAAAAGGCACGCTGGGTGCCCTAAGCACAGGGCTGTGGTGGCATTTAGGATGGCCAAGAATGCCTCCCTTCTCTCCCTCAGCTGATGCTCAGGAAGGAGGTGTCTGTGTCACAGATTTTCCACCACAGTGTGTTGTCTCACAGATTTTCCACCACCACAAGCACCAGCACACAGCTAGGATCAGCCCAGGCACCTTGGTCTTCACTGAGTGCCTGTGTGTGAGCAGTGCAAGCCCTGTTGAATAAAGACCAAGGATTCAGATGAGGGGCTCCCACACAGACACCTCATTGTGCACATCTGAACTCAACTAAGAGGACTCCTGGCTCCCATGGTTCTGTGAGGAACTGATCCCATTTCAGCCCCAGGGTTTTGCATCTGAACATGAAATGCCTAAACCTAGTTTTAGGGTGGGATGGGCTGATAGAAACAGGACAAGGAGAAATTGCTTTAAATTACAAAGAGGATACTGAGGTTAGATGTTAAAAAGACATTTTCTACACATTGGCACTGGAGAAAGTTGCCCAGAGTGACTGTGGATGACCCATCCTTGGAGGCATTCAAGGTCAGAATGGATGAGATGCTGGGCAGCCTGATCTGGTGGATGGCAACCCTGCCCGTGGTTGGGGGTTTAGAACTAGGTTGTCTTTGAAGTCCCCTCCAACCTAAGCCTTTCTACGATTCTGTAATGTTATGACTGCACTTACAAGTCATGAGTGGAGGTTTCCAGATTTGCCATTTGTTTCCCTTATGGTCAAATTTCTTTCAGTAGGAAAAACCGTGCTTCTGGAATCCAGCGAATGTGTTGATTAATTGAGCTGACTTAGACCCTGCTTCTTTGCAGGAGCTGTCAGGTCAGGAGAAGCATGGATATCTCCATGGAGAGAAGGAAATCACATCCTCTGCTTCTGTGCTGGGCGGTGCTCCTGGGACACAGGGAGCTTATAGAAGTGGGCAGCACTGCTGAGAGACAGCTTTGTCCAGGAGCAGCTCCTGTGCAGCACACAGCAGAGCTGGGGGCACGATTTGCAGGTGAGAGGGTGACGAGAGAAGGAAGAGAGATTACAGCGTGTGAACAGTGCGAGAAGGCTGTGAGCTCACTGGAGGAGCACTACTGACAGGCTTGATGCGGTAAGTTGCTGCAGACAATGCATCTCTTTTACTGCAGAGATGAATAAATTTGGGACATCCCATTGCAGATCAGGCTGCATATACCCCATGCTTCTTTATCAAGGAAAAACAACTGCTCCAGCTGAGGCTTTCCTGCAGCAGTGTCAGAGCACATCCCTGAGGGCTGCAGCCAGGTGCCCAGAGCTGTCCTGCAGATCGGATCCCTGCTGTGCCGGGGCAGGGACTCTGCTGCCTGCCAGGCTCAGCACTCAGCCTGCCTGGGGAGCTGCCCAAGGCGCTGCGGGGAGACATGTGGGGGGAAGGAGCCCCCCAGCAGGACAGGGCAGGGCAGGGCAGGGCAGGGCAGGGCAGGGCAGGGCAGGGCAGGGCAGGGGCCTTCTGCTGCCACAGCTGCTGCCTGGGGCTGGGGCCCTTGACACTTCTGTGGAGATTTTCCATGTATCCATCATTCAGATAAGGACCTTGCAGACTCCGAGCTTTTATTTTTTACTTAAATGAGAGCACAAATGTGTTTGAATTAATCACCGAGACTCTTGAATCAAGAAGGAGATGTGGGAAGCAGCTTCTGTAAGTCACAGCTTCTGTATGTAAACGTGGGCACAGAGAAACAAAGATCTTTTGACAGTAAGGCTCTGCAATGCGCTTTTCGACTGTACTGCCGGGGAGGTGTGTGTGCAGATGGGTAAGGAGAAGACTTCCTGAAATGTCTCTGGCAACAGCAGTGCTGATACGGGGTGTTTAAGTTCCAGTTCTGCCACTGATCCTGTCTTAGGGGAGGTTTTTTTTGACCACAACTCCTTGACACTTCTCATGACTGCTGCAGTGTGATGGTTTCTGATTAAGGAATGAGCTTGCTCTCCCCAGGAGACATCAACTCAAGGCTACCAATGTGGGGGTGCCCTGGACAGCTGCCACAAGCTCCAAGATGGGCACAGCTCCTATGTGCTCATCCTCCAATCTCAGAGACTTTGCTCCAGCCCCATGAATCAGAAACCCCACCGTGTCCTTTTCCTCCTTCCCCCCACAGGTGGTCTGAGAGAGAGAGCAGCTGGACACTGGCCCTCTGCACAGCTCGGGCTCTTCTCCAGAGCAACCTGTGTGTGCAGCCATCCTCCAGCTGAGCAAGGGACAGCACGGGTCAGGTAGGAACAAACCTAGTGAACAGAACAGCTTGACTCTTCTCTAAGTGACAGTAAGGGAGTTTTACCATAGTGCACTGACTTGCACTTACACCTGGAAAGCAAACATGAAGATATTTACAATTTCATGATCTATTTTGTGGGGAATCCAAATCCAAAAATAAAAAATGCTCTTTCCTCTTCTAGAGAGCAAGGTGTGAAGTTGACTTTAGTCAGTGGGAGACTGCTTACAGCAAAGCTTTTTAAATCCTATTACTCATACAGGATCTGAAGAAACAGAGCATACTGCAAATTGATTTGAAGTCAGGCTCTCCCCTAACAAAATGACAAAATGTGAAGAGGTTTGGTTCTGTGCTGCTCTCTCTCTCCCTTGCCCAGCATGGCAGTATGAGGTCTGTGATTCTGATACAATGGACCCATCTCTGAAAGATGGAAAAGAAGGATGAGATGAATCCCATCTCCTTCCCTTCCCCTGGGTGGTGGACAGTGTTCCAATTTCATGTCTTACTGTGATAAACAGAGAATATCCCCAAAGAGCCACTGGACAGAATCTGAATAATTGAAAACAGGGATCCAGGTGCAGAAAACGTCCCCTTTCAAATCTAGGAGACACTGCTGGAAACTTCCACATCCCCAAAGGATTAGAGCAGGACTGACGGCTCTGGAGTCTTTCTTACCAACAACATGTCTTACCCTCTTCTCACAGAACCACATCTGCGAAGGCAGCAGATGTCCAATAGCAGCTCCATCAGCGAGTTCCTCCTCCTGGCGTTGGCAGACACGCGGCAGCTGCAGCTCCTGCACTTCTGGCTCTTGCTGGGCATCTACCTGGCTGCCCTCCTGGGCAACGGCCTCATCAGCACAGCCGTAGCCTGCCACCACCGCCTGCACACCCCCATGTACTTCTTCCTCCTCAACCTCGCCCTCCTCGACCTGGGCTGCATCTCCACCACTCTCCCCAAAGCCATGGCCAATGCCCTCTGGGACACCAGGCACATCTCCTACTCAGGATGTGCTGCACAGGTATTTTTCTTTCTCTTCTTCATTTCAGCAGAGTGCTGCATTCTCACCATCATGTCCTATGACCGCTACGTTGCCATCTGCAAGCCCTTGCACTACGGGACGTTGATGGACAGCAGAGCTTGTGCCACCATGGCAGCAGCTGCCTGGAGCACTGGGATTTTCTATTCCCTGCTGCACACTGCCAATACGTTTTCACTGCCTCTCTGCCATGGCAATGCTGTGGATCAATTCTTCTGTGAAATCCCCCAGATCCTCAAGCTCTCCTGCTCAAACTTTTACCTCATTGAAGTTGGGCTTATTGTGCTTAGTGTTGTAATCTTATTTGGGTGCTTCACCTTCATTGTGCTTTCCTATGTGAATGTCTTCAGGGTCGTGCTGAAGATGCCCTCTGAGCAGGGACGGCACAAAGCCTTCTCCACGTGCCTCCCTCACCTGGCCGTGGTCTCCCTGTTTCTTAGCACTGGCATGTTTGCCTACCTGAAGCTGCCCTTCATCGCCTCCCCATCCCTGGATCTGGTGGTGTCATTTCTGTACTCGGTGGTGCCTCCAGCAGTGAACCCCCTGATCTACAGCATGAGGAACCAGGACATCAAAGATGCTCTCTGGAAACTGATGACGAGATGTGTTTCAGAAGCAATGAACTGCCCATCTTTATCTACATAGGACTTGTAATGCAGATTTTAACAGAGTCAAAGTGTCTTTTTTTTGTTTGTGTTTTCATTAAGTGTAGTTTGGTGATCCTTGGTATCCCTTAGAACCCAACCATTCTGTTTTATGATTTTATGATTCTCATAAGGCAGGCCATATTGTTAGTATATAAATAACAAAACATTTCCATTTCAAATATTTTTTCTTACAGAATTCATTAAAAAGCAAACAAACAAACAAAAATGAGAGGAAGAAGAAGAAGAGGGACAAAACCATAAAACTAATGAAATATTTGACCCTGTTTTTCTGTAGCTAACATACCAGTCTGGTCAGATGGCAGCAGTAGTGATTCTTACTGAGGTCTCAAGGTGTGCAGCAGAGATTTTTGATGAAATTTTATTCTTCCTGTACTTCCCTCTTGACAATCTTTGTTCAAAACATGTGTGTTCAGCCAACAAGCAATGACACAAATAAGGTGTGATTGTGAAGTGAAGGGGCTGAGATAGGGATTATGAGAGTCTGTTAAAGAGACATGATCAGATTTTTGCATTGAATATCTGATTACAATTCCATACATTTCACTTGAAGATTTTCCTGTCATGTGTTTATATCAACAGAAAATGATCTCACAAACATAAAGATGCGCCAGGGCCTCAATGTCTTCCCTGCAGTGAGGGGCCAAAAATTGAACACAGCACTGAAGTTGCAGCCTCATCAATGCTGAGTACAGAGAGCCAATGACTTCCCTACTCCTGCTAGCAGTGCTATTTTTGATACAAGCCAGGATGCCATTGGCCTTCCTGGCCACCTGGGCACACTGCTGCTTCATGTTTGTCTGAGCATCGACCAGTACCCCCAGGTCCATTTCCTCTGCATAGTCTTCCAGCCAGTCTGTCCCATTCCTGTAGCATTCTTTAGGGTTGCTGTGGCCAAAGCCCAGGACCCAGCACTCATTCTTGTTGAACTTCAAACCATTGGCTACAGCCTCATGACCCTCTGTAGGGCCATGCAACCCCCAGGCAGATCGACACTTCCTGCCCAACTTGGTGTCATCTGAAAGTCAAGGATATTCAAAGAATGTTTGGAATTTCTGTTGAGGAACCTGGTCTAGTGAAAACTATTGGTGATGGGTGGATGGGAGGACAGGATGATCTTGAAGGTCTTTTCCAACCTCGGTGATTCTGTGATTCTGTGATGATGACAAAAGCCTTATGGGGGTGGTTGCAGCACTGGGAACGAAACAACTGTTGGAAATATCGAAATAATTTACCAGGACGGTATCTCTGATAAAGCAGAGATCTCCATCCTGCCCCATCGATCTCCTGCAAGCAGGAGAGCACACAGAAAACAGCATTCCATCGTTTTGCCCTATTACTTGACGCTTATCTCTTTCTCCCCTGGTTCCTCATTGGCTGAGTGCTTCGGGTTCACGATCTTCCCAGCACTCAACTAAACATATGGATACTGGCTAAACACCAGTTTTCACTAGGTAAGCATAATCTCTAATTAGTTAACTTCTCACACTTGCTTGTTCAACACTTGGTCATTGTTTCTGGACATCTGCTCATCCTTGCATAGAGATAAGTTTGGAAGGAGGATAAGGGGGAGTATCTTGATGCCTGCTGTTGCATCCCAACCTACCCACAGAGCAAGGCAAGCCAGCCTTGTGTGGAGGCCCTGGCCTCTTTGTTGTTTGTTAAGTCTGTTTTCCTTTTGCTGAGGGCCTCTTATCCAAACAGAATAGCTCTACAATATGCACATGTATGTAGTACATGTAAAGAGCATGTTGGGAAAAGCAGTTTGGGTCCTTCCAGCTTCTGGAAAGGGCAAACCTTTCCTCTGTGGAACTGTTTTTGCACAGGGACTTGGGTCCACCTGGTGGGTGATGGAGAAGGATGGGGATGTTCAATGTGTACCACAAGGGAATTTGAATTTCGGGGAGTGCAGTCAGTAATTCTATGTATATATATATGTATATATTTATATAGACATGTGTGTCTAACGCATTTTAATTATTCTTTTCTGTATATATGAATTAAGCACAATATGGTGAGGTAGAGTAAGGGGTGGAGTGCCATGGTTTTACAATTCTTGTTATCAGTATGCCACATCATAACATCATGTAAAGCACAGGTAATAAAAGAGTTAATACTCCATTTCCGTGGACTGACAACTTTCTGGATACCTGGTTCTGAGAAAAGAAGAAGAGCTGCATATCCCTGGGGACTTTGCATTCAGAGAGGAAGATAAGTCATGGGAGGAAGTCATGGGATCTCTCCCTCTCTCGCTCCCTGGCAGTGTTGTGGTGTTCCCCACCCACGCGCCTTCAGTTCAAAGTAGAACATTCCGTTTCAGACGCTCTCTTTCTTATTTTATTTGATTTATTCATCTCAATTTCAATTAGATTGTATTATATATTGTGTTATCTTGCTTCTTGATTTCATGTTTAGTAAAATTAAGTTTTCCTCCTTGGATTGTTGCAGCTGTTCTGTTTTGGGCCCAGCTCCCATATCCCTACCCTTCCCCTTTTCCCTTCCCATTTTGGTCCAGGGTCTTACAGCCCTGCTGTTTCCTGTCATGGGCACGGATTGATCTAAATAGCCCTGGGACGCCCTGCAACCGAAAAGGTTGGGCCTTCATGCCTCTCAGGTTACTGTGGGACTGTGAAACTGTCCCCTCAATCCACAGAGAACCCAATCAGAGCAATGGGCCTTTTCAGAGAACAGACCTGTGAGTGAATTGCTGAGACCAGGTTTGGGAAAGGCACCCATAGAGGCCCATAGGGACCCGTAGAGACCCATACAGACCCATAAGGACCCATAGGAACCCATAGAGACCTGTAGGGACCTATAGAGATTTATAGGGACCCATAGAGATTCATAGAGACCCCTAGGGACCCACTGAGATCTATCAAGACCCATAGAAATCCCATAGAGACCTACTAAGACTAGGATAGAGAGCCACAAGGACTCATAGGGAATCATAGAGACCCACACAGACCCATAGAGACCCATAAAGACCGATAGAAATCCATAACGCCCCTGCCATGAGGGCTGTCAGTAGGAAACACATCATGCCCAACACACACAGGGAGGGAAGGGTGCCCAGATTTGCAGCTTCTGGTTGGATAAGTGAAACTGACACTCAGTGTCCAGACACAGTCATCAGTTTTAAGGCTAATCTGAGCACTATGATTATCTGTAAGGTACTGGCACTTCTACAATTATTTCCATGTGCAGCTACACTTTGTGATGTTCTAAGAAACCAAAGTAAGTCTTGTGTTACTTAACATCTTTATGAGAGGAAGAGAAAGAAAAGAGAGAGACAGAGTTGGGTCAGGAAAGAGAGAGAGGGACAGAGAAAGAAATCACAGGTCTGGGTTCCAGCTTTGATCCAGCCAACGGAGGTGGGGGGTGCTTGGCTTGTGAGCATGCTTGACCCATAACTTTGTAGCATGGAAGTCTCAAAACAGAACCTCAAGGATCTCTCTGGCATCCTTCTTTGGCTCCTTGGTTTACAGGTGGGCCACCCAGGGCTGTGAGTGAGTTGGCAATAAACAAGTCCATCAAAAAGAAGTTTGCAGTCAGAAATTCCTATAGCACAGTGAAAACATTTTGGACAGAACAAGGCTGTGTCATTTTTCATAGGATTCCTTCCTCCCCCAACTCTGTAGCCTTCATCCTGTTGACATGGCAATGCTCTTCCAAGCCTTTGAGACAACTCCAGGCACACCACAGGCAAAGTGTTTTTTGTTGGTCTGCTACATAATGCAGGACCTGAGGGCTGACACAAGTGCAAGGAGAATGGAGAACAGCGTGGTGGTGCAAAGAGAGCAGCGCTGAAAAGACCACGTCCTGCTGCTGCCCATGGCTGTGGCTCCAGGGAAGCAGCAGCACAACTCAAAGGCAGCAGAGAGGGAGCACCCAGTGGGCGGTGAGGGGCAGCCCCACAGACACCAGGGCTGCTGCTCCGTGTGGCACTGGGCTCTTGGTTCCTGCACCGCTCCTCTGAGATACAGCTGATAGTCTAATTTTTTTCTTATTGTTTTTATTTTTTTAATCTTCTCAAGCAGTCTACTGCTTGAAGAACAATAAAGCTTTCAGAAGTAAGAAAAAAAATGTGGATGGAAAATACCAATCAGTAGTATTATGTAAGTGGAGTAAAAACTATTGTAAGTATTAAAAATAAATGAGGAAAAAATATATGAAGTATTACATGATGCCATTCCTAGCTTTTCTTGAGTTTGTGGTACTCATGTGAAGATAATGAAGATAAAATTAATGCTGAAGAAAAAAATATGTAAAGAGTTTCCTGAGGGTATCTTTGAGCTCCCGATTCCTCATGCTGTAGATGAGGGGGTTCAGTGCTGGAGGCACCACTGAGTACAGAAATGGCACCACCAGGTCCAGGGATGGGGAGGAGAAGGAGGGTGGCTTCAAATAGGCAACCATGCCTGTGCTGAGAAACAGGGAGAGCACAGCCAGGTGTGGGAGGCACGTGGAGAAGGCTTTGTGTCGTCCCTGCTCAGAGGGCATCCTCAGCACGGCCCTGAAGATCTGCACATAGGACACAACAATGAAAACGAGACAAGCCAAAAAAATACAGGCACTAGATATGATAAGTCCAACTTCTCTGAGGTAAGAACCAGAGCAGGAGAGCTTGAGGATCTTGGGGATTTCACAAAAGAACTGATCCACAGCATTGCCATGGCAGAGAGGCAGTGAAAATGTACTGGCAGTGTGCAGTACAGCATGGAGAACTCCACTGGCTCAGGCAGCTGCTGCCATGGTGGCACAAGCTCTGCTGTCCATTAAGGTCTCGTAGTGCAGGGGCTTGCAGATGGCAACGTAGCGGTCATAGGACATGATGGTGAGAATGCAATACTCTGCTGAAAACAGAGATGCAAACAGAAAGGTCTGTGCAGCACATCCTGTGTAGGAGATGTGCCTGGTGTCCCAGAGGGCATTGGCCATGGCTTTGGGGAGAGTGGTGGAGATGCAGCCCAGGTCGAGGAGGGCGAGGTTGAGGAGGAAGAAGTACATGGGGGTGTGCAGGCGGTGGTGGCAGGCTACGGCTGTGCTGATGAGGCCGTTGCCCAGGAGGGCAGCCAGGTAGATGCCCAGCAAGAGCCAGAAGTGCAGGAGCTGCAGCTGCCGCGTGTCTGCCAACGCCAGGAGGAGGAACTCGCTGATGGAGCTGCTGTTGGGCAATCTGGTACTTCTGTGCACCAGGACCTGTTCAAGGAGGAAAAAAGTCAAAGACAAGTCTTTCTATGTGGGGAGTGTTTCTTCAGCTCGTTTTAGAATGTATCAGATATAATAACTTCTAGTGCAGAAGTGCCGATCAGCATCCGAACTGTAATGCCAAAAATTGTACTCCAAAACTAGAAGTTCTAGGGATCACGTTTTTCCTACAAATTCTCATCCTGCTCACCATGCCTAAGGAGTGCTTGCTGAAGTCTGAACAGCTGTAAGACCTGAGATGCAAAGGGATTCACTGCTGCTTAGTGCAGGGTAAGGGGAACTGACTGACTTTATTTCTACTTGCTCTGAGCTTGACTACTTTGCAGACACAAAACAATTGCACTCCCATAAAATTCTGAAGTCAGATCCAGCTCAGAATACAGGAGTCCATTGCCCATCACTCAGTATTCACCCTTTCTCAAGGTACTTCAGCAATCCCTCATCACCACACATCCTGCAATCGAAACCTAACGTTCATTTCACCAGCCCCACAGCATTTCCTTGCATATTGCATCTCTGCTTCTTTCACTGACTTTGACTTCCAGGTTATGGGAAAGATTTGCATTCTGAAGGTCAGCTCACAGCTCTGAAGGACACCTCAGGGAGATGTGTCCTCATGATGGCATCTCATTAAGGAAAAGCCAGCTCCTTCCCGGCCTCACAGACTGCGTTGCCCACAGCCCCAGGCAGTTGCTCTCAGCCCCTGTGCACTGCAGAGGGGGATGGACACGTGCCTGGGGAGATGCTGCCCTGCCTGCACAGGAGGTGGTTCGTGCTTTGGACCCCATGGTCACGAGGGCAGATCTGTTTCTAGGTCGGAGCTTGCTCAGAGGAAGGTCTTTTATCCACTGAAGGGAGTAATTCCCTGATCATATCCCTGTGGTCTGCAGATTTTCATCCTGGGGGCTGTTTTCCTCTCATTTCCCTGACTGCGTATACAGACACCAGCCCAAACACACTGCATTCCTATCTGCTGTCCAGAACCCACCCTGTTTGCAGGGCACTACCTAAGTGCATGTTCATTTTTTCAAGTGGAAAAGGAAACCTAAGAGAACTCCCAGGGTTTATTGAGTTACCCATATTGAGAGACTTACCGTGTCCGTGGCTGAAAGCAATGCTCCTGCAGTGAGGTCGCAGCCTGCTCACACCCCACACAGCCTGTAATCCCTCTCTCCTTTCTCTTCCATCTTCATGTCACGTGCAGAACGTGCCCCTAGTACTGATGCACAGCACAGGGGAGCTGCTCTTACTCAGAGCTGTCACCCTGCAGCACTGCCCACTTGTATGAGCTCCCTGTGTCCCAGGAGCCCGGCTCAGCTCAGAAGCAGAGGACGTCATTTTTCTTTTTTTTCCCCACTGATCACTCTTGAGAAAACCCTGGGTCTCCACAGCCAACAGCTCCTGAAAGGCAGCAGTGTCATGATGGTACGTCTAAATCTGCTGAATTCAGCACCAAATGTCCAGTGGACATTGAATAATTGCAGACATATGGTTAGTCCTACCAGAGAGTGTTTACTGTAACAAAAGGGCACACAGACAAGGACAGGGAGGGGTGGACTTCCCCTGTGCAGGGCAGTGATCCAGATGAGGCAGTGCAAGCATCTCAGCCCTGGATGGAAATCCTATGGCTGAAATGGGATTCTGCTCCCCATGGACCCACAGGAGTTTCAGGGCTTCCTCTGGTTCAGTTCAGGAGTGCACAAGGAGTTGCCTGCATGTGAGCTCCTGCTCTGACTCCTTGGTCCTTCAGCAGGGAGTCAGTTGCTCACACACAGACCCTGGGTGATGACCTGGGGTGCTCCTGGATGTGTGCTATTGCTTGTGAAGCGTGTGGGATATCCCTGAGAGAGACACCTCCTTCCTGAGCATCAGCTGAGGGCCAGAGAGGGCACAGAGCTATTCTTGGCCATTCTAAATGACAACAGTATTGTATTTATGGCACTCAGGTGTGCCTGTTTTACCTGTCTGCATGGAGCAAGCAGAGTTATGCAGCTAACTAAATGGCTGAGCTCATGAAAGAGGAGGCACATCTTTCTCTGTCCTCCATCTGCTGCATATTCTGCAGCTCAAGAGCTAACTACAGAGCTGACACACATCTTTATTCTTCAACTGATGAAAACTCAGTTTTCTTTGGGCCTACATGTGAGTGGCATCAGAAGCAGCCGAATGCCATGCCAGTTCCCTGGGCTGTCCACAACAATCACATGCAGCTGCAAATGCCACACAAGGCCTTCAGGAAATCCATTCCCTAGGAGTGTCTGTGCTGCTTGGACAACTCCAAGCCTCACTATGCGTCTAATGATGGTGTGCCACCTTCTGAACAAAAATAACATAGATGCACTAAATCCAATTATTCATTCTGGATAGGTTGTTGCCTTATGTGTTTTCACACTAATGAGAACACCAACACATGCTGAGCTAGAAATGTTGGTGGAGTTGTAGGCCTGAGCTCTTGTTTGGACCACAGGGACACGGTGAAATGACTTGCACAACTGGACTGTAGCACAAAGGGTATACAAAGACTTTATGATGGATGGGTGAGGAGCCAAGGAAGGGCGACTGTGCTCTGTGAGAGTGACCAATGCCCAGCGTCCACCGCTGCTCTGCCCTGCTGCGTATTTGATGTCCCTCATCCTCCAGGTGTCTCCAGCTCTCCTAAATCAATCACCATGGTTCAGGGCATGTTTTTTAGCAAGCCATCTGGACACATGCTCTTCCCACTGCTCTCCAGATTTCCCCATCCCTAGCTCACTCTTCACTCAGATTCCTCCCAACTGTCTGCCTGATTTGTGACCTTTAGAAAGATTACTATATGTCACGGAGTTGACCAGATCCATCGATGTCCGTGACAGGGGCAACAGGCCTCTGCCCTCCCCCCCCACCCCAGTCCCACAAAAAATGGGAAGGAAGGAAGGAAGGAAAAGAGCAGCGGCAGCAATCTATCATGGAAAACTTATTTTACTATAATATCGGAATACAAGATAACACAACATATACAATTTAATTGAAATTGAGATTAATAAATCAGACAAGATGAGAGAGAGAGTTCCCGGGACAGAGTCAAACCTGAACAGCTTGGAACGGCCAGGAAAGCACCTCCAGCACCCACTGCAAGGCAGCAAGAGAGCGACCCCCCACCCGGAAGGGCCAGATCCCGTGACTGCTGTGATGCACAGGGATAGGAACCTGGGATTGGGGCAGTGACACTTTAATGCCCCGTACACTACATGATGTTTTGATGTGGAATGCTGAAACCCAAAAACAAAAAAACACAGAACCATGACAGGTGGCCAGAACAAAAACTCCAGAATCTTGAGGAAAGCAAAACCCCAGGTCCTAGGGTCTCTTTCAGGGAACCTGAACGGCTATCCAAGCCATTAGAAAACTGATGTCTTCGCCCCTCCCATGTGAGCGGGGAGGGGGCGCTGAAGGGTGGATGCATGAGAAAGCTCACAACAAAGGGAAACAAGATCCTCGATTTAACACCTTCTGCCAAAGGCCTCACCACTCTTGCCAGTTATCCCTGTGAGTCACGATCCATTGGCTGACAAGCCAGGAAAACACTCTTACCTCCCTGGCCAGACTGTGTTGATTGACTCAGCTAGCCTAAGGCCAGTTTCCCCTAACCTTAATGGAGTCCCTTAACAAATATGCTTGGAAGGCTAAAGACACCCCGAAAAAGGAATATGAAATCAACACTTACTGGATTGTTCCCTCATTTTTTAACCATATTAACAAAGTCCAACAAGGGCAAGTCGGTGTCTTGTTTTATTTTAACAGAAGATCCCCGTGGGACCTTGACAGAACACAAAAAGGCTAATAGCTGATTTTAACTATTTGTGTTTTGTGACAGAAATACTGAAGATTTGATCATGCTAGAATACTGAATGTATCTCTTGATTGCACTTTTTGGTTGCAGTAGTGTTATGTTCTGTGTTGTTGTGGGTGTGGGTGGTGATTGGTATCAGTCCCTGGATCTGTTAAACTTCACAACTGGGTTCAGGTTTTTTACAGGTCATCCTGGCTTACTGGTACTCCCTGCACAGTAATACCATTTCTTCTGACTGCTTCTTTCACCCCTTTTTACCAAACTGATTATGATTTGCATGTAACTCCTCCACAATGTTTCCAAATTCCTAACAAACTGGGAAATGAATCAAGGGACCCATCTGATATCTGTTAGATGTGGTCACAAAAGAAATCTATCAGAAAGCCCTTTGCACTGATGCTTTTCAGTGTCACACCAGTCCAGGAGTTCCATCCAAAACATGGTTGTTGGAAAGTGCCTAAGTTTTAATAAGAGATGTGTATGTTTCTGGGATTGCCCCTCTTTGATGGTTTGTACTGTGGGGGTATCCTGCACACACCATCCTGGGAAAAGTTCTGTGGACTGTAACAATACTTGAACTTGCCTCTCAGCATTTGAATTGCTTTGGAAATGCTCTAGTGGAAAGTTCTCAAGACACTAAATCATCTTAGAAAACATTACATGGCAAGTCCACATATTGTCAAATTCGTCTAGATACGCTTTTAGTGAATTAACTGAAGTGTAATACTGTATGGCTATTCATAAACACCACAACCTCTACTGAAGAATTCCCATCTGGATCCTGGCTTACACTGGGAGTTCCTGGGTGGGGAAAGCAGCTGACACAAATATTTGTAAAACAAACTCTGTTTTTTTTACTTATTTATTTATTATTATTTGTTTGTTATTATTATTTGTTATTATTATTTGTTGTTAAATGTATGGTCATTGTCAAATGTACTCTTTTCACTTTCCACCTTTTATTCATCTTGTAACATTCGTGTCACCACTCCTGAGGTATCACTGAGTGTTGTCTGTGGCAAATTGAATGATTCTAATTGTTGTCTAAGATTGATGACAATGGTGAAGTTGTTAAATTGCCCAGGGTATACAGAAAATAGCCCATGTTCCTGTCCAAACCTGGAAAGGCCCAGACTTTGATTTCTTTTCCTGGCTTCCAGATGGCCCATGGGTCAAACGTATCCTATTTTCTCTACTGTATGTTGTTGCAACTCTTGTGTTTGTACCTTGTATGATTCCATGTTTTATTCAACTTATACAACGTGTTGTATCCTCCATGTACTTTGTAACCACTTCAACTGATGATGGACAAGTCCAACAGATCAGGGCAACATCTGTAACCAAGCCCAAGAAATCTTTCATAGTAATTGTGTAACGATTATCTCACCCTTTTCCCCCTCCTCTTTCCCTCCTGCTTCTTTGCTTATTTTCTCCCTTTTCTTTTCCTCACCACCGTGGAAGGTCACTTATGCTTCATTTCAAGCAATCTTTGAGCCACGGGGTGGTGTGAGAGTCCTTCTTTGTTTTTTGGTTCAAAGCTTGCTTCCTGAGGTATTGCTTGTGATAAGACTCTGAGTGATTTGTTAAGGAGGCAAGTGATGGGTGCTAACCATGTGACAATCGACATCGCTTTGGGAACATTTGAAAGCCCCTTCCTCCAGAGCTGCTTGCTCTGTAGAAGAGCGGATGAGAGTGCTCAAGTGTTCACTGAAGATCTGGCCTGTGACTAAACAGCTCCAGCTAGGTATAGGAAAATTGGGGAATGATACCATTGTGTTCTGTGAGAAACAGGATGCAGACGGGCATCCCTGCTCCCTCTTATCTGCTGGCAAGGCCCAGAAGATGAGAACAAAGGACTTTCTGCTAAGATCCCAGAGCCAGAAGCTGCCACTCCAAAGACAGCTGACTTGACCACTTTGAAAGCATTGAAAAGGGGCCATCATCACCATGGTCGTCGTTGTTGTTGTCAATAGAACAACTCTGCCCGATGACCCACCACTACTGAAGATCAAAGACTGAACTACGAACCACGCTGGATCCATGGTGGTGACTATGTCCCTCTTGCTGCCTATAAAGACTCCTTGCTTCTTTTCTTTCTTTTCTATCACCCTCCTTCCCTTCCCCATTACCCTCATTCATAATAGTGTCCATCCTCCCCTTCCCCATTTCCCTGATTAAGATTTGTAACAAACTGCTCGGACCAACATTTGAACCATTGCTTCTTAATCTCACGCTGGGTATATAGATAATAAAAGAACCTCCTCTCCCTCCTATAAATTGGAGTGGGCCTCAAGCTCTCATAGACCCCAAATACCCCATAGACCCCGCAACCCCCCATGCCCTATAGACCCCCATGCACCCCCACAGACCTCATAGTCCCCATGTATCCCATAACGCCATAGGCTCCAAAGACTGCAAAGAAAGACCCCATAGACCCAAAGACCCCATAACCCCCTAGACCCCCCAGACTCCATAGACCCCATAACCCCACACACCACAGACCCCCCCATAACCCCCCAGACTCTCCCATAACCATGCCCCACAGGCCCTATAGACCCCATAATACTGAAACCCAAAAACAAAGAAAACATAGAACCATGACACATGCCTCCCCATATTTGTACTTTTTCCATCGCCCTTCCCCCCAGAGAGGTTTCATCCTCTTGGCTTGTTGTGGCACGTGTCACAGTTATGAATAACCTGTGCAGTAGTGTCCATAGCTAATTCCACCCCTTGGTCTCCAGCCCATTTGTATGTTGCATCTCTTCCTTGATGGTGTGAGGTCTCATGGGCCCATCAAGCCTGAAATAATTCACCCTTGTTTTCTGCCAGTCCAGGTCTATTTGAGCCACCTCAATCCTGGCAGCTCGGTCTACCTGATGGTTGTTTTGCTGTTCTTCAGTAGCCCGACTCTTGGGCACATGAGCATCCACATGATGCACCTTTACAGCCATATCCTTTATTTGGGCAGCAATGTCTTTCCACAGTTCAGCAGCCCAAATAGGTTTACCCCTTCTTTGCCAGTTATT
The DNA here is from genome assembly GCF_951394365.1 of Tetrao urogallus. Classification (NCBI taxonomy): domain Eukaryota; kingdom Metazoa; phylum Chordata; class Aves; order Galliformes; family Phasianidae; genus Tetrao; species Tetrao urogallus. The sequence goes on along the minus strand of NC_136845.1, from coordinate 944,918 downwards.
TTGCTCCCACTGCTGTAACCACCCCCATAAGGCATTCACTACCATCCATGAGTCAGTGTAGAGATAGAGCACTGGCCACCTCTCCCATTCAGCAACATCTAAGGCCAGCTGGACAGCCTTTATCTCTGCAAATTGGCTTGTTTCTCCTTTCCCTTCAGTGGCCTTGCAACTTGTGGCTCCACACAGCAGATTTCCATCTGCAATGCTTCCCCACAATACGACATGATCCATCTGTGAACAGGGCATATTTCTTTTCATTTTCTGGTAGTTCACTGTATGGTGGGGCCTCTTTGTTGGAAATATCCAAATAATTTTCTAGGACAGTATCTCTGATGAAGCCGATTTTATTCACAATTGCAGTGGAGGGCCTCCTGCAAGCAAGAGAGCACCCAGAAAAACAGAATTACATCTTTTATTCTGTATTCCCCAATGCTGATCTCTTTCTCCCCTAGTTCCTCATTAGCTGAGTGCTTTAGGTTCACAATCTTCTCGACACTTCACTAAACATGCAGACACTGGACAAACATGAATCTTTGCAGCCTAAACATAGATCTGTAATTAATTAATTAACTTATTCCACACTTGATACTTCTTTTGCAGATATCTTCTTGTCTTCCCTTCCACAAAGACAAGCTTGGGAGAAGAACAGAGGGGAGTATCTTGGTGCCTGCTCATCACATCTCAAACTTCTCACGGAATCAGACAGTTCAGCCTTGTGTAGAGGCCCTGGCTTCTTTGATGTTTGTTAAATCTGTTTTTCTTTTGTAGGGAGCTTCTTATCCTAATAGAACAACTCTACAATATGTTTTCTAATCCCTAATACTATACACACATTGTTTGGAAAATTTAACAACTATTACAGTTTCGCAAGAAAGAATTAACATATAAAACATAATTCAGTAACAATGTTTCTAAAACATGCTGCTCACATATACAGTATTTTACTTCTTATATCAACTATTTCTAAGGATGTTACAGAATATGAATACATTGTGTTCTACTTCTTCAAACCAATTGCTCTTTTTAATATCAAATGCAGAAACAACAGTAGAGGAAGAGTAAATCCAGAGTAAAGAGTGTGCAAACCTGCTAGAAAGTGTGAGTAAAACCCAGAGAAAACTGTGAGTAAACCTACAGTAAAGTGTGAATAAACTCAGAGTAAAGTGTGAGAAACATCTGGAGTCAAGTGTGCGTAGGCCCAGAAGAGAGAGCGTACACAGCTGGAGTAGGGTGTCAGTAAAACCTGGAGAAAAGTGTGAGTAAAACCAGAGTCAAGTGTGAGTAATGTTGAGGAAAAGTTTGAGTAAATCTTGAGTAAAGTGTGAGTACAACGCACTCAAAAAAAAAAAAAGTGTGAGTAAACTCGGAGTAAAGTGCAAGTAAACTTGGAGTAAAGAGTGAGGTAAGCCCAAGTCAAGTGTGAGAAAACCCAGACTAAAGTGTTAGTAAACATGGAGTAAAGTGTGAGTAAAAGCCAGTGTAAGGTGTGAGTCCACCCAGAGTAGAGGAAAAGTAAACCCATAGTAAAGAGTGTGCAAACCTGGGGAAAATTGTGTATAAAACCCGGAGAATACTCTGAATAAATCAGGATTAAATGTGAGTAAACTCAGAATAAAGTGTGAGAAAAACCCGGAGTAAAGTGTGGGTAGGCCTGGAACAGAGGGTGTACACACCCAGAGTAGGGTGTCAGTAAAACCCAGAGAAAAGTGTGAGTAAACCCAGAGTCAAGTGTGGGTAAATTTAAGGAAAAGTTTGAGTAACTCTTGAGTAAAGTGTGAGTCAGAGATACTTGAGTAAAGTGTGAGTAAGCCTGGAGTAAAGTGCGATTAAACTTGGAATAAAGAGAGGTAACTCCAATGTCATGGTTTTGTGTTTTTTGGTTTTCAGCATTCCACATCATAACATCAAGCAGTGCACTGGGAGTTAAAGTGTTCATGCTGCAATTCCAGGTACCTGTCCCTATACATTACTGAAGTCATGGGATCTGGCCCTTTGGATGGGGCGCTCTCTTGCTGCCTTGCAGTGGGTGCTGGAGGTGCTTTCCTAGCCCTTCCAAGCTTTTCAGGTTTGACTCACTCAGGAACTCTCTCTCTCTCCTATCTTACTTGGTTTATTAGTCTCAATTTCAATTAGATTATATGATACTGTGTTATCTTGCATTCCAATATCATAGTAAAATAAGTTTTCCTCCATAGATCATTGCTGCTGTTTTTGCTTTTTTCCTTCCTTGAGCCCAGCTCCCATCTACGTATCTCTTTTCCTTCACCCTTCCCATTTTGTGGGGCTTGGAGGGGGGCCAGGGGCCTACTGCCTGCTGTCACGGGCATAGACTGATCTAGATAACTCTGTGACAGAACCTCACCATCATCTTCCAAAGCACCTGCCAGTTTCCAGGTAGACACAACTAAGTCATGTCCCTCCTGCTATTGAGTTGTGAACTCACACAGACGAGCCATCACAATTCCTCACACAAACCTCCTTCTTCCTCTATGGGCCCTACCAGGTGCTCAGGCAGAGAGGATCCCACAGGCAACACGTCAACCTGGCACTTTCTGTCAGCCTCTCAGGCACACTGCAGATGTGATCCTGTATGCACAGATCCCAGCCAGAAGGCAAGGGCTGACCAACAGCTGCTTCAGGCAGAAGGCAGCACACCATGCCTTTCTGGGGCTGGCCTGTCAATTCCACACACAGAAGTGATCTCACAGCCACCTTCACAGCCTCGTGCCACCTGCAAGCCCAGGAGGTCCTGAAGTAGAGCTGAGCTCATGGCAGCATTCCTACCCACCTCCTCCTGATGGCCTCAAGCTGATCAGTCACATCACCTCCTGTACATACATCACCTCACATTCATCACTGCATTACACGCATTTGCTCAAAGACTCCACGATTCCTGCTCTGCCCTGGACAGCCAAGTACCCAAAGTATAGGGTTAGGGAAGGGGTTGAAGGTGAGGAGGGCAGAGCACAGGAGCAGGCTCTGTGGGTGTTGGGTGTTCAGGACAGGAATTAAGGGTTAGAATTCATTTTATGTGGCAGAGATTAAGCAAAGGTTCAGTGAGAGGGCTTGGTGTTCTGCTAAGGTTTTCAGGACACTATTAGCGTATGGACAAGCATTATGGATTAGTGTTTTGACGTGGGCTACAGTTTGGGCAAGCATTAAATACAATCTTTGAATGTTATCAACAAAGCTTGGTTTTAGCATGAGTAGGAGAGTAAGTGTGGGAACCTGTGCAGTCCATTCCTTGGGAATGTTCTTGGCAGCAACTTTCAAAAAGGCCCTGAGCCTTCAGGCACCGCCATGAGGAGATCTCCATTAGCGACAGACTTGCTGTGGTGGAAACAATCTGTGTGACAGAAGTGCCCACTGCGTGTCCTTGCCTGTGTTTGCAGCCACACAGCAGCACTGTCACCAAGCCACAGGAGCTCCAAGGCTGAGGGGCAATAGGGTTGAGTTTCAGCTCAACACACCACCACCACACCACTGAATTCTGTCTCTGAGTGCAACACTGAGCCTTTTCTTGAAAAGTTTCTGTCTCACCTCTGCTGGCTGTTCCATTCCTGAGATGGAAGTGGCACCTTACTCAGGAAGGAGAAGGACACAAACTTCTGCAGGAGGAACTGCCTGCAAATTCATGCTCCAGAATGTCTCCTGAGAGTCCTGGGAAACCTTTCCTGTACTCTCATGCATACGTCAGCTATCCTAGGGCATCCTGAAGGCAGTGCCCACCTACCTCTGTGAGGCAAATGGAAAGAAATTTTCAGGGAAAGGTTTAAACCTCTGAGATGAGAACCCATATCCAAGAACTTTTCCTATGCAAAGTCTCATAGAGACTGAGGAAGAGGGGATCTCACAACCAACTTGCAAACCAGGTGCTGCTGCTGGCCTGTCAGAGGCACTGGCAGATGTGAGCCTGCAAGCACAGACCCCAGCCAGGAGCCAAGGGATGGCCAGTCAGCTATTGCAGGCTGAAGTCACCACACAGTTGGATTAACAGCCATATTCTTCCTGCTGGATTGTGGGTTTCTGAGAACAACTGACCCTAACAGCTCCAGAAATGTCTCCCAGGAAGGAAGACAGACAAAGTCATTGCATGCCCTTTGTTTTGTTAAGATTCACTGAGAGCTTGGTTCCTTATGTACACTATGTCTGGGCTACACTGCATATGTACAAACAGAGCAGTAATTGATGTGGATAATAGCATTTAAGTGGAAAATATTAGAATACATAAGATACAGAAAAAAATATTCAAAAAATTACACAAAAAATAAATACACAAACCGAAAGAAGTCTGGGTCTGTTCAGCCTTGAGAAAAGAAGACTGAGAGGGAATCTGATCCAGGTCTATAAATATCTGAGGTGTGGGGGGCAGAATGGCGAGGACAGACTCTTTTCAGATTTGAGTGGAGACAGGACAAGGGGAAATGGCCGGAAACTGCAGCACAGGAAGTTCTGCACCACTATGCGAAGGAACTTCTGTACAGTGAGGTGACGGAGCACTGGAACAGGCTGCCCAGGGAGGTGGGGGAGTCTCCTTCCCTGGAGGTGTTCAAGACCTGCCTGGATGCCGACCTGTGCGACCTGGTGTAGGGAACCTGCTTTGGAAGGGGGTTGGACTCGATGATCTCTGGAGGTCCCTTTCCACCCTTGCCCTCTTCTCCTGCCCCACTCCCAGCGCTGCTCTTCACACCAGCCCACCCGCACTTGAACTCCTCGCGGCTCAACGGGAGCCTGACGTGCAGGCCACGGCTGCCCGCAGCTGCAGCTGGCCTTCCCAGGCCAAGCAGGAACAGTCAGTGCTACACAAGGCTGAAAAAGCCACCAGGCAAGCTGCAGAGACAAGCTCAAGGGGCTGAGTGCAGGGACACCTTTCTTCCTCGCGCGCTGCTTCCTCTCCTTTTGTTTCTCTCAGTCCTCACAGAGCAAGCTGATGCTCACACTCTTCGCTAGCAGTTACGCTTGGGCTGAAAGGCCACCACTTGGCAAGACCAACATGGAAACGCGGGAAAAGCAGCTCCATCTCCAGGGAGGGACGTGAAGCCGGCCGCTTCATCGCCCTGCCGCTGCCAGCCCAAGCCAGGCATGTTTGGACCAGCTACTGAAAGAGGCAGCACCACGTGGAAAAGGTTTCTTTCCCTTTTATTTTAAACGAAGGGATTTGGGTTGCATTCTGTAGATATGTCAACAGACAATAAAATAGCCTGGATACTGCTCATGACCAGCGACACGCGGTAAGTTCACCTCATCATCAACATTCTGAAACAGCTATCGAGCTGAAGGACCCTGAAGGAACGCAGCGTCCCCAGCTCTTGCCAGACATGAAATCCCGCACAGGCAAAGTCCCATTTGTTTGGCACGCATCAGAAGCCCTTCCAGCTTCCTCAGTTCCTCTCCAATGTCCGGGCAAGGGAAAGCACGGCCACGCCACAAAACCAGACGTACAGTCCGCTGCCTTTGCAGCACCTCTCAGCAAGCATTCCCGCTGCTTCCTTTGGCCTTGGAGGCTTATCGCTCAAGCCCTCACCGTTGCTTTTTGCTTTCCTTCTTGGCTTTCTTGCTTAGCTGTGCAGCACTTGCCTTTGGTTTCTTCGCCGTCTCCCAAGTCTTAGACTCCAAGCCGTCCCAGTCCTACAGGAATCAATTCACAAACAGTCAGGGAACTTTCTGACAATTGCCCCACGGCTCGCTTTGGGAGCTCAAGTCACCTGACTGGGCAGCTTTGGGTGCCAGTGCTGCACATTGCCTTCCTGACATCAGGGCACAACAGAAACTCCACCTCTCTCTTGTTCCCCAAAATCCCACGGAAGCTACAGTCTACAGGCCTTCCTGCAAGGCAGTCCCTGCACAGGGGGATGCCCTGCCTGGCGCTCACAGGACACAGCAGCAGCAGCACGATAAGATGAGCTTGCACCTCCAGGCTCCTTGCGTGCCACCAGGAACAGCACGCACGCCAAAGGAAGCACAGAACAAACTGCCGCACTCTCAGCACTGCCGGGGCGCGCTACCGTAGGCAACGGCTCCAGCTGGTTCCCTCCCAGCCCATTTCCTCAGCATTTCTAGCAACCTCTATCAAGCAGAGCGCTACTTACTGTCTCTGGGCGCTTGGGAACTGGCAGGGTTATGGCCAACACGCACACAAGCTGGAAAACGGCTCCAAAGAAGAGGCCGGAGCGCAGCACCTTCTCCATCAGCGTGGGCTCAGGGGTCTCAGGGGCCGAGAAATGCAGCTCAGCGGCCATAGCGCACACAGCCTGCTGCTCTGCTGCTCTCCAGGAGGCTGCTTTCTACAAGGGGGAAACGAGAGCCATCATTCCATTCGTGCGCTCCGACGCTGTGACTTCCTGCTAGCAAAAACTCCCAGCCTGACTCAGAGACGTGCTCTCAAGACATCCTTGCTCTTCCCACCCAACCACAAGGAGGGACGCCAAACTTGCATTTCAGCAAGAGCTGAACAGGCAAGAATCAACTTCTCCCTGAGCTTGATCACACACGCACGACCCCTGTCTCATCAACACTAACAACAATAGTATTCATACCAGCAGTTGCACATTTGCATCTACCTGGGAACGTACGTGTTCACGGCCTTGCTGCTGCTGCTGTGCCGTACGGCACCAAGCACAGCAATAAAGCACGCAGAAAGCCCAGCTGCTGAGGACAGGGGGATGAGCTGGGCTCACGCCTAAGCACTGCTTACTGCCAAGGAAGGCACACCTACCTGGCAACGGCCACGCAGGATGCTCGAGACACAGGCACACACTGTTCTCCTCAGGCCCAACGCAATGTCGCAGCCACTCACACTCTGCTCCTCGACGGTCTGCAACACAAAAGTCACAAGCTGGAAATTCAGTCCATCCAAGATGCCATCGGGCCTCCGTGCTCACGGCACTCGCACTCATGTCTTCGCATGATCAATCAGGCGTGTGCTTACCGAGTGAGCGCTGCTCACTTCCACCCGACACGAGCAATCGACCCCTAACTGTCAAGTATGAACAGGAACCTATGCCTAACACTAAAAGACTACAAGCAACCTATGCCTAACTCAAGAACAGGAACCTATGCCTAACACTAAAAGACTACAAGCAACCTATGCCTAACTCTAAAACAGGAACCTATGCCTAACACTAAAAGACTACAAGTAACCTATGCCTAACTCTAAAACATGAACAATAACCTACTCCTAACGCTAACACTAAACTTAACACTAAAATCAACAAGAAAAACAACAACTGAACTATAACTCCTGCAGCATTTAAATGGGAAGAGGAGAACTTGGCTCCACAGGAGGCTCGGAGGAGGAGCTGATGGAAACTAATGCCACCCAGCTAATGCTGGGGGCGGGGGCCGCGCAGCGGGTAGGGAGCCGAGCGCCTGGACCAGCGGCGGTGGGACGGCGCCGATGCGGGGCCTGGCACGGTGGTGTGGTGCCAGGCCAGCTGTGCCGCAGGCGGATCCACCTCCATGGGCTCATCCGGAGGTGGATCCACCTCCATGGGCTCATCCGGAGGTGGATCCACCTCCATGGGCTCCACGGAGGTGGTCACAGCGCTGGTCCAGGCGCGATGCAAACGTACTCTCTGCCCCCTCCTCCGCTTGATCTTCAAGGCGGCCCCCCTCCTCCTCTTCGCTTCTGGGAAGCCAAGCTCCCTCTTCCCATTTAAAATAGGGCAAAGTTCGCCCCTCGCTCTCTTCGCTGCTGGCATGGCTGCCAGAGCTCTCAGAGCGAGTGCGTTGGCCGGGGCAGCGGTGACCAAGGTGACGGCTGTGATGCGGCGAAGGTTCTAAAATGGCAGCCGCGCTGCTGGCAATGGCGTTCCACATAGCATGAGGAGGGGGCTGGAGGACAGGGCACGGGACGGCAGCTAGAAGGCGCTCCCTGTGCCCAGCGGGCAGCCCTTCTCTCCGGCAAGCAAGAGGCCACAGAGGAGCCGGCCCCGAGAAAAGGGCCCTCGGCCTCCTTCATCCTCTCCCTTCTTCCACACGCGAATCTGTTGGGGCTGGGACACGCACCACACAGCGCCATGTTCAGGGGCCTCCCGAGCCCAGCGCCAACAACAGCAGGCTCCAAAGCGCACCTCACCACGCCTGCCTCCTGGCACACGGAAGCTCCGCTTTCCACCTTAGCATCCAGCGCCTCTTCTTGCGCCTCACGGCTGGGGATTCAACCATTCCCTACCATCAATACCGCCAGCTGCGGTATTTTCATTACAATCACTCTGACTCCATTCCAAACCCGCTGGCACACACACACACACACACGGGGCCACCCTGGCTCACCCATGCTTCGCGGGGACCCACACAACAGCATGAGCAAAGCACGCAGAAACGTGCCGTGCTCCTGACTGATGGCAGTCTGAAAATCTCCCTCTCCCTCCCCCCCAGCCTACTAAGGCAGCAGTTCTCCCAAGCAACAAACACAATCACACACAACTGCAGCCCTGGCTCGTCCCGACAACGGACGTCCACAGGAAGCACATCTTCACAAACCTTCTTCCAGCTCCGCACCCTCCGGCCAACACAGCACCCGGGCGCCTTGCTCCACTGCCCGCCCGGGCTTTGCTGGCGACAACTAGGCCCGACGGGGCCTCCTCCTTCACACGCCCGAAACACCAACAAAGCTCCGCACTCGCACGGCCTTCCCTGAGAGGAAGCTGCCCCCCGACCCCGCACCACTCGCCGGCGCCGCACGCATCGCCTCTGCGTGCCGGCAGCACCGCCAGCTCCTCCCCCGAGCGCCCCTCCATGCCCCATGCCCCCGCACCGAGGCCCGACCCCGCTCCCAGCACACAGCCCGCTCCTCCCGGCCCCGCTCACCGGCCCGGCGCCGCCATGCCGCGCTGCCCCGGAAGTGCTCTCCGCCGGCACGAAGCACTTCCTGCCCCGGCCCTACCAACCGCCTGCGGCGTCACGTTGCTAAGGGCGGCCTGGGGCCGGCCCGGGGCCTGGACGAGGGGGACGGGCAGCTGGGGGGCCGCCGGCGGCATGCAACTTGTCTTCTTCTCCTTTTCCGCCTTTTCCCTTTCCCCCCTTTTGCTTTCCTTTGCCTTTCTTTTCTTTGCCTTGCTTCTCTTTTCTCTTCCTTTCCTTTTCTCTTTCTCTCTTCCCCTTCACATCTCCCTTTCTCTTTCCTTTCATTTCTTACTCCCCTCCCCTCCCCTCCCCTCCCCTCCCCTCCGTTCCATTTGCTTTCTGTCCACACTCAGTCTGCACATCTCCAATGGACATGCCTGGAGAAGATCACCTACGCAGGCAATAAATGGCTTGTGCTGTGCTTCACTGCTTTGTGCTCTTGAAAGACACTGATTTGTTTTGCCCTTTCCTAACCCCCAAGTATCAGGAGGGCCCGGCTGCCTTTGCTGCGGAGCCTTATCACCCCACAGTCTGAAGACTTGGGGGAAAAGCTCAGCAGCTACGTAGCTGCCAAGGCAAGATTTCACGCCCTGGCCTTCATACAGCCCGGCTCTCCCCGCTCTGCTCTGCGCTCCTGCCATCCCCTGCAGCCCCTGTGCTGCGACAAACACGAGCGCGGCTCGGGCCCAACGCCCTCCCTGCTGCACGCCCTCTCACGGCCCCATGTGCTGCACCCACACCACTGCCCCAGCCCCGCAGCCCTCCTGCAGGCAGCGCAGCCCCACGCACCGGGCTCGGCCCCAGCCCCCAGGAGCTGATGGAGGTGACTCGGCCCCCGCTGCATCCACACCCAAACCTAACACGCACTAACCGCTCCTCAATACTCCGTTTCCCTCCTTTGCAGCCAGCTCCTTGGCTGCACGCAGCCCGACAATCCGCTCTTTCCTCTCCAGCAGTGCAGCAGGCAGGCAGGCGGGCAGGCAGGCGGGCAGGCAGGCGGGCAGGCAGGCGGGCAGCAGAAGGCAGTGCTGTGTAGCACGCTGGACCCAGTGCACCGTGCAGGCTCCTTCGTGGAAGGAGGAAGACGCCGACACGCCAAGCCAAAATGGCAGGCAGACACTCTTGACGTGCGGCCTCTGCTCGCCTCTCCTCTCCTCTGCTCTCCTCTCCTCTCTCGGGCTCCGGCTCAGCAAGGTGCCCTCCCAGCACCCAGACGCTCAACACGCGGCGCTGCCCATGACGCGCTCAAAGCCATTGCAGCTGAAGCAGCGCAGCACGGCTCGCTGCCCTCCCGGCTCACGCCTGAGCTCTGGGCCCGAGGCGCGCTCACCTGCAGCCCTCCCGCTGCCCTCTCCTCCTGCCCCACTCCCACCGCTGCTCTTCACACCAGCCCACCCGCACTTGAACTCCTCGCGGCTCAACGGGAGCCTGACGTGCAGGCCACGGCTGCCCGCAGCTGCAGCTGGCCTTCCCAGGCCAAGCAGGAACAGTCAGTGCTACACAAGGCTGAAAAAGCCACCAGGCAAGCTGCAGAGACAAGCTCAAGGGGCTGAGTGCAGGGACACCTTTCTTCCTCGCGCGCTGCTTCCTCTCCTTTTGTTTCTCTCAGTCCTCACAGAGCAAGCTGATGCTCACACTCTTCACTAGCAGTTACGCTTGGGCTGAAAGGCCACCACTTGGCAAGACCAACATGGAAACGCGGGAAAAGCAGCTCCATCTCCAGGGAGGGACGTGAAGCCGGCCGCTTCATCGCCCTGCCGCTGCCAGCCCAAGCCAGGCATGTTTGGACCAGCTACTGAAAGAGGCAGCACCACGTGGAAAAGGTTTCTTTCCCTTTTATTTTAAACGAAGGGATTTGGGTTGCATTCTGTAGATATGTCAACAGACAATAAAATAGCCTGGATACCGCTCATGACCAGCGACACGCGGTAAGTTCACCTCATCATCAACATTCTGAAACAGCTATCGAGCTGAAGGACCCTGAAGGAACGCAGCGTCCCCAGCTCTTGCCAGACATGAAATCCCGCACAGGCAAAGTCCCATTTGTTTGGCACGCATCAGAAGCCCTTCCAGCTTCCTCAGTTCCTCTCCAATGTCCGGGCAAGGGAAAGCACGGCCACGCCACAAAACCAGACGTACAGTCCGCTGCCTTTGCAGCACCTCTCAGCAAGCATTCCCGCTGCTTCCTTTGGCCTTGGAGGCTTATCGCTCAAGCCCTCACCGTTGCTTTTTGCTTTCCTTCTTGGCTTTCTTGCTTAGCTGTGCAGCACTTGCCTTTGGTTTCTTCGCCGTCTCCCAAGTCTTAGACTCCAAGCCGTCCCAGTCCTACAGGAATCAATTCACAAACAGTCAGGGAACTTTCTGACAATTGCCCCACGGCTCGCTTTGGGAGCTCAAGTCACCTGACTGGGCAGCTTTGGGTGCCAGTGCTGCACATTGCCTTCCTGACATCAGGGCACAACAGAAACTCCACCTCTCTCTTGTTCCCCAAAATCCCACGGAAGCTACAGTCTACAGGCCTTCCTGCAAGGCAGTCCCTGCACAGGGGGATGCCCTGCCTGGCGCTCACAGGACACAGCAGCAGCAGCACGATAAGATGAGCTTGCACCTCCAGGCTCCTTGCGTGCCACCAGGAACAGCACGCACGCCAAAGGAAGCACAGAACAAACTGCCGCACTCTCAGCACTGCCGGGGCGCGCTACCGTAGGCAACGGCTCCAGCTGGTTCCCTCCCAGCCCATTTCCTCAGCATTTCTAGCAACCTCTATCAAGCAGAGCGCTACTTACTGTCTCTGGGCGCTTGGGAACTGGCAGGGTTATGGCCAACACGCACACAAGCTGGAAAACGGCTCCAAAGAAGAGGCCGGAGCGCAGCACCTTCTCCATCAGCGTGGGCTCAGGGGTCTCAGGGGCCGAGAAATGCAGCTCAGCGGCCATAGCGCACACAGCCTGCTGCTCTGCTGCTCTCCAGGAGGCTGCTTTCTACAAGGGGGAAACGAGAGCCATCATTCCATTCGTGCGCTCCGACGCTGTGACTTCCTGCTAGCAAAAACTCCCAGCCTGACTCAGAGACGTGCTCTCAAGACATCCTTGCTCTTCCCACCCAACCACAAGGAGGGACGCCAAACTTGCATTTCAGCAAGAGCTGAACAGGCAAGAATCAACTTCTCCCTGAGCTTGATCACACACGCACGACCCCTGTCTCATCAACACTAACAACAATAGTATTCATACCAGCAGTTGCACATTTGCATCTACCTGGGAACGTACGTGTTCACGGCCTTGCTGCTGCTGCTGTGCCGTACGGCACCAAGCACAGCAATAAAGCACGCAGAAAGCCCAGCTGCTGAGGACAGGGGGATGAGCTGGGCTCACGCCTAAGCACTGCTTACTGCCAAGGAAGGCACACCTACCTGGCAACGGCCACGCAGGATGCTCGAGACACAGGCACACACTGTTCTCCTCAGGCCCAACGCAATGTCGCAGCCACTCACACTCTGCTCCTCGACGGTCTGCAACACAAAAGTCACAAGCTGGAAATTCAGTCCATCCAAGATGCCATCGGGCCTCCGTGCTCACGGCACTCGCACTCATGTCTTCGCATGATCAATCAGGCGTGTGCTTACCGAGTGAGCGCTGCTCACTTCCACCCGACACGAGCAATCGACCCCTAACTGTCAAGTATGAACAGGAACCTATGCCTAACACTAAAAGACTACAAGCAACCTATGCCTAACTCAAGAACAGGAACCTATGCCTAACACTAAAAGACTACAAGTAACCTATGCCTAACTCTAAAACATGAACAATAACCTACTCCTAACGCTAACACTAAACTTAACACTAAAATCAACAAGAAAAACAACAACTGAACTATAACTCCTGCAGCATTTAAATGGGAAGAGGAGAACTTGGCTCCACAGGAGGCTCGGAGGAGGAGCTGATGGAAACTAATGCCACCCAGCTAATGCTGGGGGCGGGGGCCGCGCAGCGGGTAGGGAGCCGAGCGCCTGGACCAGCGGCGGTGGGACGGCGCCGATGCGGGGCCTGGCACGGTGGTGTGGTGCCAGGCCAGCTGTGCCGCAGGCGGATCCACCTCCATGGGCTCATCCGGAGGTGGATCCACCTCCATGGGCTCATCCGGAGGTGGATCCACCTCCATGGGCTCCACGGAGGTGGTCACAGCGCTGGTCCAGGCGCGATGGAAACGTACTCTCTGCCCCCTCCTCCGCTTGATCTTCAAGGCGGCCCCCCTCCTCCTCTTCGCTTCTGGGAAGCCAAGCTCCCTCTTCCCATTTAAAATAGGGCAAAGTTCGCCCCTCGCTCTCTTCGCTGCTGGCATGGCTGCCAGAGCTCTCAGAGCGAGTGCGTTGGCCGGGGCAGCGGTGACCAAGGTGACGGCTGTGATGCGGCGAAGGTTCTAAAATGGCAGCCGCGCTGCTGGCAATGGCGTTCCACATAGCATGAGGAGGGGGCTGGAGGACAGGGCACGGGACGGCAGCTAGAAGGCGCTCCCTGTGCCCAGCGGGCAGCCCTTCTCTCCGGCAAGCAAGAGGCCACAGAGGAGCCGGCCCCGAGAAAAGGGCCCTCGGCCTCCTTCATCCTCTCCCTTCTTCCACACGCGAATCTGTTGGGGCTGGGACACGCACCACACAGCGCCATGTTCAGGGGCCTCCCGAGCCCAGCGCCAACAACAGCAGGCTCCAAAGCGCACCTCACCACGCCTGCCTCCTGGCACACGGAAGCTCCGCTTTCCACCTTAGCATCCAGCGCCTCTTCTTGCGCCTCACGGCTGGGGATTCAACCATTCCCTACCATCAATACCGCCAGCTGCGGTATTTTCATTACAATCACTCTGACTCCATTCCAAACCCGCTGGCACACACACACACACACACGGGGCCACCCTGGCTCACCCATGCTTCGCGGGGACCCACACAACAGCATGAGCAAAGCACGCAGAAACGTGCCGTGCTCCTGACTGATGGCAGTCTGAAAATCTCCCTCTCCCTCCCCCCCAGCCTACTAAGGCAGCAGTTCTCCCAAGCAACAAACACAATCACACACAACTGCAGCCCTGGCTCGTCCCGACAACGGACGTCCACAGGAAGCACATCTTCACAAACCTTCTTCCAGCTCCGCACCCTCCGGCCAACACAGCACCCACGCGCCTTGCTCCACTGCCCGCCCGGGCTTTGCTGGCGACAACTAGGCCCGACGGGGCCTCCTCCTTCACACGCCCGAAACACCAACAAAGCTCCGCACTCGCACGGCCTTCCCTGAGAGGAAGCTGCCCCCCGACCCCGCACCACTCGCCGGCGCCGCACGCATCGCCTCTGCGTGCCGGCAGCACCGCCAGCTCCTCCCCCGAGCGCCCCTCCATGCCCCATGCCCCCGCACCGAGGCCCGACCCCGCTCCCAGCACACAGCCCGCTCCTCCCGGCCCCGCTCACCGGCCCGGCGCCGCCATGCCGCGCTGCCCCGGAAGTGCTCTCCGCCGGCACGAAGCACTTCCTGCCCCGGCCCTACCAACCGCCTGCGGCGTCACGTTGCTAAGGGCGGCCTGGGGCCGGCCCGGGGCCTGGACGAGGGGGACGGGCAGCTGGGGGGCCGCCGGCGGCATGCAACTTGTCTTCTTCTCCTTTTCCGCCTTTTCCCTTTCCCCCCTTTTGCTTTCCTTTGCCTTTCTTTTCTTTGCCTTGCTTCTCTTTTCTCTTCCTTTCCTTTTCTCTTTCTCTCTTCCCCTTCACATCTCCCTTTCTCTTTCCTTTCATTTCTTACTCCCCTCCCCTCCCCTCCCCTCCCCTCCCCTCCGTTCCATTTGCTTTCTGTCCACACTCAGTCTGCACATCTCCAATGGACATGCCTGGAGAAGATCACCTACGCAGGCAATAAATGGCTTGTGCTGTGCTTCACTGCTTTGTGCTCTTGAAAGACACTGATTTGTTTTGCCCTTTCCTAACCCCCAAGTATCAGGAGGGCCCGGCTGCCTTTGCTGCGGAGCCTTATCACCCCACAGTCTGAAGACTTGGGGGAAAAGCTCAGCAGCTACGTAGCTGCCAAGGCAAGATTTCACGCCCTGGCCTTCATACAGCCCGGCTCTCCCCGCTCTGCTCTGCGCTCCTGCCATCCCCTGCAGCCCCTGTGCTGCGACAAACACGAGCGCGGCTCGGGCCCAACGCCCTCCCTGCTGCACGCCCTCTCACGGCCCCATGTGCTGCACCCACACCACTGCCCCAGCCCCGCAGCCCTCCTGCAGGCAGCGCAGCCCCATGCACCGGGCTCGGCCCCAGCCCCCAGGAGCTGATGGAGGTGACTCGGCCCCCGCTGCATCCACACCCAAACCTAACACGCACTAACCGCTC
Source organism: Tetrao urogallus (assembly GCF_951394365.1). Classification (NCBI taxonomy): domain Eukaryota; kingdom Metazoa; phylum Chordata; class Aves; order Galliformes; family Phasianidae; genus Tetrao; species Tetrao urogallus. The sequence continues at coordinate 929,707 of NC_136845.1, read as the reverse complement.
CTCAATACTCCGTTTCCCTCCTTTGCAGCCAGCTCCTTGGCTGCACGCAGCCCGACAATCCGCTCTTTCCTCTCCAGCAGTGCAGCAGGCAGGCAGGCGGGCAGGCAGGCGGGCAGGCAGGCGGGCAGCAGAAGGCAGTGCTGTGTAGCACGCTGGACCCAGTGCACCGTGCAGGCTCCTTCGTGGAAGGAGGAAGACGCCGACACGCCAAGCCAAAATGGCAGGCAGACACTCTTGACGTGCGGCCTCTGCTCGCCTCTCCTCTCCTCTGCTCTCCTCTCCTCTCTCAGGCTCCGGCTCAGCAAGGTGCCCTCGCAGCACCCAGACGCTCAACACGCGGCGCTGCCCATGACGCGCTCAAAGCCATTGCAGCTGAAGCAGCGCAGCACGGCTCGCTGCCCTCCCGGCTCACGCCTGAGCTCTGGGCCCGAGGCGCGCTCACCTGCAGCCCTCCCGCTGCCCTCTCCTCCTGCCCCACTCCCACCGCTGCTCTTCACACCAGCCCACCCGCACTTGAACTCCTCGCGGCTCAACGGGAGCCTGACGTGCAGGCCACGGCTGCCCGCAGCTGCAGCTGGCCTTCCCAGGCCAAGCAGGAACAGTCAGTGCTACACAAGGCTGAAAAAGCCACCAGGCAAGCTGCAGAGACAAGCTCAAGGGGCTGAGTGCAGGGACACCTTTCTTCCTCGCGCGCTGCTTCCTCTCCTTTTGTTTCTCTCAGTCCTCACAGAGCAAGCTGATGCTCACACTCTTCACTAGCAGTTACGCTTGGGCTGAAAGGCCACCACTTGGCAAGACCAACATGGAAACGCGGGAAAAGCAGCTCCATCTCCAGGGAGGGACGTGAAGCCGGCCGCTTCATCGCCCTGCCGCTGCCAGCCCAAGCCAGGCATGTTTGGACCAGCTACTGAAAGAGGCAGCACCACGTGGAAAAGGTTTCTTTCCCTTTTATTTTAAACGAAGGGATTTGGGTTGCATTCTGTAGATATGTCAACAGACAATAAAATAGCCTGGATACCGCTCATGACCAGCGACACGCGGTAAGTTCACCTCATCATCAACATTCTGAAACAGCTATCGAGCTGAAGGACCCTGAAGGAACGCAGCGTCCCCAGCTCTTGCCAGACATGAAATCCCGCACAGGCAAAGTCCCATTTGTTTGGCACGCATCAGAAGCCCTTCCAGCTTCCTCAGTTCCTCTCCAATGTCCGGGCAAGGGAAAGCACGGCCACGCCACAAAACCAGACGTACAGTCCGCTGCCTTTGCAGCACCTCTCAGCAAGCATTCCCGCTGCTTCCTTTGGCCTTGGAGGCTTATCGCTCAAGCCCTCACCGTTGCTTTTTGCTTTCCTTCTTGGCTTTCTTGCTTAGCTGTGCAGCACTTGCCTTTGGTTTCTTCGCCGTCTCCCAAGTCTTAGACTCCAAGCCGTCCCAGTCCTACAGGAATCAATTCACAAACAGTCAGGGAACTTTCTGACAATTGCCCCACGGCTCGCTTTGGGAGCTCAAGTCACCTGACTGGGCAGCTTTGGGTGCCAGTGCTGCACATTGCCTTCCTGACATCAGGGCACAACAGAAACTCCACCTCTCTCTTGTTCCCCAAAATCCCACGGAAGCTACAGTCTACAGGCCTTCCTGCAAGGCAGTCCCTGCACAGGGGGATGCCCTGCCTGGCGCTCACAGGACACAGCAGCAGCAGCACGATAAGATGAGCTTGCACCTCCAGGCTCCTTGCGTGCCACCAGGAACAGCACGCACGCCAAAGGAAGCACAGAACAAACTGCCGCACTCTCAGCACTGCCGGGGCGCGCTACCGTAGGCAACGGCTCCAGCTGGTTCCCTCCCAGCCCATTTCCTCAGCATTTCTAGCAACCTCTATCAAGCAGAGCGCTACTTACTGTCTCTGGGCGCTTGGGAACTGGCAGGGTTATGGCCAACACGCACACAAGCTGGAAAACGGCTCCAAAGAAGAGGCCGGAGCGCAGCACCTTCTCCATCAGCGTGGGCTCAGGGGTCTCAGGGGCCGAGAAATGCAGCTCAGCGGCCATAGCGCACACAGCCTGCTGCTCTGCTGCTCTCCAGGAGGCTGCTTTCTACAAGGGGGAAACGAGAGCCATCATTCCATTCGTGCGCTCCGACGCTGTGACTTCCTGCTAGCAAAAACTCCCAGCCTGACTCAGAGACGTGCTCTCAAGACATCCTTGCTCTTCCCACCCAACCACAAGGAGGGACGCCAAACTTGCATTTCAGCAAGAGCTGAACAGGCAAGAATCAACTTCTCCCTGAGCTTGATCACACACGCACGACCCCTGTCTCATCAACACTAACAACAATAGTATTCATACCAGCAGTTGCACATTTGCATCTACCTGGGAACGTACGTGTTCACGGCCTTGCTGCTGCTGCTGTGCCGTACGGCACCAAGCACAGCAATAAAGCACGCAGAAAGCCCAGCTGCTGAGGACAGGGGGATGAGCTGGGCTCACGCCTAAGCACTGCTTACTGCCAAGGAAGGCACACCTACCTGGCAACGGCCACGCAGGATGCTCGAGACACAGGCACACACTGTTCTCCTCAGGCCCAACGCAATGTCGCAGCCACTCACACTCTGCTCCTCGACGGTCTGCAACACAAAAGTCACAAGCTGGAAATTCAGTCCATCCAAGATGCCATCGGGCCTCCGTGCTCACGGCACTCGCACTCATGTCTTCGCATGATCAATCAGGCGTGTGCTTACCGAGTGAGCGCTGCTCACTTCCACCCGACACGAGCAATCGACCCCTAACTGTCAAGTATGAACAGGAACCTATGCCTAACACTAAAAGACTACAAGCAACCTATGCCTAACTCAAGAACAGGAACCTATGCCTAACACTAAAAGACTACAAGTAACCTATGCCTAACTCTAAAACATGAACAATAACCTACTCCTAACGCTAACACTAAACTTAACACTAAAATCAACAAGAAAAACAACAACTGAACTATAACTCCTGCAGCATTTAAATGGGAAGAGGAGAACTTGGCTCCACAGGAGGCTCGGAGGAGGAGCTGATGGAAACTAATGCCACCCAGCTAATGCTGGGGGCGGGGGCCGCGCAGCGGGTAGGGAGCCGAGCGCCTGGACCAGCGGCGGTGGGACGGCGCCGATGCGGGGCCTGGCACGGTGGTGTGGTGCCAGGCCAGCTGTGCCGCAGGCGGATCCACCTCCATGGGCTCATCCGGAGGTGGATCCACCTCCATGGGCTCATCCGGAGGTGGATCCACCTCCATGGGCTCCACGGAGGTGGTCACAGCGCTGGTCCAGGCGCGATGGAAACGTACTCTCTGCCCCCTCCTCCGCTTGATCTTCAAGGCGGCCCCCCTCCTCCTCTTCGCTTCTGGGAAGCCAAGCTCCCTCTTCCCATTTAAAATAGGGCAAAGTTCGCCCCTCGCTCTCTTCGCTGCTGGCATGGCTGCCAGAGCTCTCAGAGCGAGTGCGTTGGCCGGGGCAGCGGTGACCAAGGTGACGGCTGTGATGCGGCGAAGGTTCTAAAATGGCAGCCGCGCTGCTGGCAATGGCGTTCCACATAGCATGAGGAGGGGGCTGGAGGACAGGGCACGGGACGGCAGCTAGAAGGCGCTCCCTGTGCCCAGCGGGCAGCCCTTCTCTCCGGCAAGCAAGAGGCCACAGAGGAGCCGGCCCCGAGAAAAGGGCCCTCGGCCTCCTTCATCCTCTCCCTTCTTCCACACGCGAATCTGTTGGGGCTGGGACACGCACCACACAGCGCCATGTTCAGGGGCCTCCCGAGCCCAGCGCCAACAACAGCAGGCTCCAAAGCGCACCTCACCACGCCTGCCTCCTGGCACACGGAAGCTCCGCTTTCCACCTTAGCATCCAGCGCCTCTTCTTGCGCCTCACGGCTGGGGATTCAACCATTCCCTACCATCAATACCGCCAGCTGCGGTATTTTCATTACAATCACTCTGACTCCATTCCAAACCCGCTGGCACACACACACACACACACGGGGCCACCCTGGCTCACCCATGCTTCGCGGGGACCCACACAACAGCATGAGCAAAGCACGCAGAAACGTGCCGTGCTCCTGACTGATGGCAGTCTGAAAATCTCCCTCTCCCTCCCCCCCAGCCTACTAAGGCAGCAGTTCTCCCAAGCAACAAACACAATCACACACAACTGCAGCCCTGGCTCGTCCCGACAACGGACGTCCACAGGAAGCACATCTTCACAAACCTTCTTCCAGCTCCGCACCCTCCGGCCAACACAGCACCCACGCGCCTTGCTCCACTGCCCGCCCGGGCTTTGCTGGCGACAACTAGGCCCGACGGGGCCTCCTCCTTCACACGCCCGAAACACCAACAAAGCTCCGCACTCGCACGGCCTTCCCTGAGAGGAAGCTGCCCCCCGACCCCGCACCACTCGCCGGCGCCGCACGCATCGCCTCTGCGTGCCGGCAGCACCGCCAGCTCCTCCCCCGAGCGCCCCTCCATGCCCCATGCCCCCGCACCGAGGCCCGACCCCGCTCCCAGCACACAGCCCGCTCCTCCCGGCCCCGCTCACCGGCCCGGCGCCGCCATGCCGCGCTGCCCCGGAAGTGCTCTCCGCCGGCACGAAGCACTTCCTGCCCCGGCCCTACCAACCGCCTGCGGCGTCACGTTGCTAAGGGCGGCCTGGGGCCGGCCCGGGGCCTGGACGAGGGGGACGGGCAGCTGGGGGGCCGCCGGCGGCATGCAACTTGTCTTCTTCTCCTTTTCCGCCTTTTCCCTTTCCCCCCTTTTGCTTTCCTTTGCCTTTCTTTTCTTTGCCTTGCTTCTCTTTTCTCTTCCTTTCCTTTTCTCTTTCTCTCTTCCCCTTCACATCTCCCTTTCTCTTTCCTTTCATTTCTTACTCCCCTCCCCTCCCCTCCCCTCCCCTCCCCTCCGTTCCATTTGCTTTCTGTCCACACTCAGTCTGCACATCTCCAATGGACATGCCTGGAGAAGATCACCTACGCAGGCAATAAATGGCTTGTGCTGTGCTTCACTGCTTTGTGCTCTTGAAAGACACTGATTTGTTTTGCCCTTTCCTAACCCCCAAGTATCAGGAGGGCCCGGCTGCCTTTGCTGCGGAGCCTTATCACCCCACAGTCTGAAGACTTGGGGGAAAAGCTCAGCAGCTACGTAGCTGCCAAGGCAAGATTTCACGCCCTGGCCTTCATACAGCCCGGCTCTCCCCGCTCTGCTCTGCGCTCCTGCCATCCCCTGCAGCCCCTGTGCTGCGACAAACACGAGCGCGGCTCGGGCCCAACGCCCTCCCTGCTGCACGCCCTCTCACGGCCCCATGTGCTGCACCCACACCACTGCCCCAGCCCCGCAGCCCTCCTGCAGGCAGCGCAGCCCCACGCACCGGGCTCGGCCCCAGCCCCCAGGAGCTGATGGAGGTGACTCGGCCCCCGCTGCATCCACACCCAAACCTAACACGCACTAACCGCTCCTCAATACTCCGTTTCCCTCCTTTGCAGCCAGCTCCTTGGCTGCACGCAGCCCGACAATCCGCTCTTTCCTCTCCAGCAGTGCAGCAGGCAGGCAGGCGGGCAGGCAGGCGGGCAGGCAGGCGGGCAGCAGAAGGCAGTGCTGTGTAGCACGCTGGACCCAGTGCACCGTGCAGGCTCCTTCGTGGAAGGAGGAAGACGCCGACACGCCAAGCCAAAATGGCAGGCAGACACTCTTGACGTGCGGCCTCTGCTCGCCTCTCCTCTCCTCTGCTCTCCTCTCCTCTCTCGGGCTCCGGCTCAGCAAGGTGCCCTCGCAGCACCCAGACGCTCAACACGCGGCGCTGCCCATGACGCGCTCAAAGCCATTGCAGCTGAAGCAGCGCAGCACGGCTCGCTGCCCTCCCGGCTCACGCCTGAGCTCTGGGCCCGAGGCGCGCTCACCTGCAGCCCTCCCGCTGCCCTCTCCTCCTGCCCCACTCCCACCGCTGCTCTTCACACCAGACCACCCGCACTTGAACTCCTCGCGGCTCAACGGGAGCCTGACGTGCAGGCCACGGCTGCCCGCAGCTGCAGCTGGCCTTCCCAGGCCAAGCAGGAACAGTCAGTGCTACACAAGGCTGAAAAAGCCACCAGGCAAGCTGCAGAGACAAGCTCAAGGGGCTGAGTGCAGGGACACCTTTCTTCCTCGCGCGCTGCTTCCTCTCCTTTTGTTTCTCTCAGTCCTCACAGAGCAAGCTGATGCTCACACTCTTCACTAGCAGTTACGCTTGGGCTGAAAGGCCACCACTTGGCAAGACCAACATGGAAACGCGGGAAAAGCAGCTCCATCTCCAGGGAGGGACGTGAAGCCGGCCGCTTCATCGCCCTGCCGCTGCCAGCCCAAGCCAGGCATGTTTGGACCAGCTACTGAAAGAGGCAGCACCACGTGGAAAAGGTTTCTTTCCCTTTTATTTTAAACGAAGGGATTTGGGTTGCATTCTGTAGATATGTCAACAGACAATAAAATAGCCTGGATACCGCTCATGACCAGCGACACGCGGTAAGTTCACCTCATCATCAACATTCTGAAACAGCTATCGAGCTGAAGGACCCTGAAGGAACGCAGCGTCCCCAGCTCTTGCCAGACATGAAATCCCGCACAGGCAAAGTCCCATTTGTTTGGCACGCATCAGAAGCCCTTCCAGCTTCCTCAGTTCCTCTCCAATGTCCGGGCAAGGGAAAGCACGGCCACGCCACAAAACCAGACGTACAGTCCGCTGCCTTTGCAGCACCTCTCAGCAAGCATTCCCGCTGCTTCCTTTGGCCTTGGAGGCTTATCGCTCAAGCCCTCACCGTTGCTTTTTGCTTTCCTTCTTGGCTTTCTTGCTTAGCTGTGCAGCACTTGCCTTTGGTTTCTTCGCCGTCTCCCAAGTCTTAGACTCCAAGCCGTCCCAGTCCTACAGGAATCAATTCACAAACAGTCAGGGAACTTTCTGACAATTGCCCCACGGCTCGCTTTGGGAGCTCAAGTCACCTGACTGGGCAGCTTTGGGTGCCAGTGCTGCACATTGCCTTCCTGACATCAGGGCACAACAGAAACTCCACCTCTCTCTTGTTCCCCAAAATCCCACGGAAGCTACAGTCTACAGGCCTTCCTGCAAGGCAGTCCCTGCACAGGGGGATGCCCTGCCTGGCGCTCACAGGACACAGCAGCAGCAGCACGATAAGATGAGCTTGCACCTCCAGGCTCCTTGCGTGCCACCAGGAACAGCACGCACGCCAAAGGAAGCACAGAACAAACTGCCGCACTCTCAGCACTGCCGGGGCGCGCTACCGTAGGCAACGGCTCCAGCTGGTTCCCTCCCAGCCCATTTCCTCAGCATTTCTAGCAACCTCTATCAAGCAGAGCGCTACTTACTGTCTCTGGGCGCTTGGGAACTGGCAGGGTTATGGCCAACACGCACACAAGCTGGAAAACGGCTCCAAAGAAGAGGCCGGAGCGCAGCACCTTCTCCATCAGCGTGGGCTCAGGGGTCTCAGGGGCCGAGAAATGCAGCTCAGCGGCCATAGCGCACACAGCCTGCTGCTCTGCTGCTCTCCAGGAGGCTGCTTTCTACAAGGGGGAAACGAGAGCCATCATTCCATTCGTGCGCTCCGACGCTGTGACTTCCTGCTAGCAAAAACTCCCAGCCTGACTCAGAGACGTGCTCTCAAGATATCCTTGCTCTTCCCACCCAACCACAAGGAGGGACGCCAAACTTGCATTTCAGCAAGAGCTGAACAGGCAAGAATCAACTTCTCCCTGAGCTTGATCACACACGCACGACCCCTGTCTCATCAACACTAACAACAATAGTATTCATACCAGCAGTTGCACATTTGCATCTACCTGGGAACGTACGTGTTCACGGCCTTGCTGCTGCTGCTGTGCCGTACGGCACCAAGCACAGCAATAAAGCACGCAGAAAGCCCAGCTGCTGAGGACAGGGGGATGAGCTGGGCTCACGCCTAAGCACTGCTTACTGCCAAGGAAGGCACACCTACCTGGCAACGGCCACGCAGGATGCTCGAGACACAGGCACACACTGTTCTCCTCAGGCCCAACGCAATGTCGCAGCCACTCACACTCTGCTCCTCGACGGTCTGCAACACAAAAGTCACAAGCTGGAAATTCAGTCCATCCAAGATGCCATCGGGCCTCCGTGCTCACGGCACTCGCACTCATGTCTTCGCATGATCAATCAGGCGTGTGCTTACCGAGTGAGCGCTGCTCACTTCCACCCGACACGAGCAATCGACCCCTAACTGTCAAGTATGAACAGGAACCTATGCCTAACACTAAAAGACTACAAGCAACCTATGCCTAACTCAAGAACAGGAACCTATGCCTAACACTAAAAGACTACAAGTAACCTATGCCTAACTCTAAAACAGGAACCTATGCCTAACACTAAAAGACTACAAGTAACCTATGCCTAACTCTAAAACATGAACAATAACCTACTCCTAACGCTAACACTAAACTTAACACTAAAATCAACAAGAAAAACAACAACTGAACTATAACTCCTGCAGCATTTAAATGGGAAGAGGAGAACTTGGCTCCACAGGAGGCTCGGAGGAGGAGCTGATGGAAACTAATGCCACCCAGCTAATGCTGGGGGCGGGGGCCGCGCAGCGGGTAGGGAGCCGAGCGCCTGGACCAGCGGCGGTGGGACGGCGCCGATGCGGGGCCTGGCACGGTGGTGTGGTGCCAGGCCAGCTGTGCCGCAGGCGGATCCACCTCCATGGGCTCATCCGGAGGTGGATCCACCTCCATGGGCTCATCCGGAGGTGGATCCACCTCCATGGGCTCCACGGAGGTGGTCACAGCGCTGGTCCAGGCGCGATGGAAACGTACTCTCTGCCCCCTCCTCCGCTTGATCTTCAAGGCGGCCCCCCTCCTCCTCTTCGCTTCTGGGAAGCCAAGCTCCCTCTTCCCATTTAAAATAGGGCAAAGTTCGCCCCTCGCTCTCTTCGCTGCTGGCATGGCTGCCAGAGCTCTCAGAGCGAGTGCGTTGGCCGGGGCAGCGGTGACCAAGGTGACGGCTGTGATGCGGCGAAGGTTCTAAAATGGCAGCCGCGCTGCTGGCAATGGCGTTCCACATAGCATGAGGAGGGGGCTGGAGGACAGGGCACGGGACGGCAGCTAGAAGGCGCTCCCTGTGCCCAGCGGGCAGCCCTTCTCTCCGGCAAGCAAGAGGCCACAGAGGAGCCGGCCCCGAGAAAAGGGCCCTCGGCCTCCTTCATCCTCTCCCTTCTTCCACACGCGAATCTGTTGGGGCTGGGACACGCACCACACAGCGCCATGTTCAGGGGCCTCCCGAGCCCAGCGCCAACAACAGCAGGCTCCAAAGCGCACCTCACCACGCCTGCCTCCTGGCACACGGAAGCTCCGCTTTCCACCTTAGCATCCAGCGCCTCTTCTTGCGCCTCACGGCTGGGGATTCAACCATTCCCTACCATCAATACCGCCAGCTGCGGTATTTTCATTACAATCACTCTGACTCCATTCCAAACCCGCTGGCACACACACACACACACACGGGGCCACCCTGGCTCACCCATGCTTCGCGGGGACCCACACAACAGCATGAGCAAAGCACGCAGAAACGTGCCGTGCTCCTGACTGATGGCAGTCTGAAAATCTCCCTCTCCCTCCCCCCCAGCCTACTAAGGCAGCAGTTCTCCCAAGCAACAAACACAATCACACACAACTGCAGCCCTGGCTCGTCCCGACAACGGACGTCCACAGGAAGCACATCTTCACAAACCTTCTTCCAGCTCCGCACCCTCCGGCCAACACAGCACCCGGGCGCCTTGCTCCACTGCCCGCCCGGGCTTTGCTGGCGACAACTAGGCCCGACGGGGCCTCCTCCTTCACACGCCCGAAACACCAACAAAGCTCCGCACTCGCACGGCCTTCCCTGAGAGGAAGCTGCCCCCCGACCCCGCACCACTCGCCGGCGCCGCACGCATCGCCTCTGCGTGCCGGCAGCACCGCCAGCTCCTCCCCCGAGCGCCCCTCCATGCCCCATGCCCCCGCACCGAGGCCCGACCCCGCTCCCAGCACACAGCCCGCTCCTCCCGGCCCCGCTCACCGGCCCGGCGCCGCCATGCCGCGCTGCCCCGGAAGTGCTCTCCGCCGGCACGAAGCACTTCCTGCCCCGGCCCTACCAACCGCCTGCGGCGTCACGTTGCTAAGGGCGGCCTGGGGCCGGCCCGGGGCCTGGACGAGGGGGACGGGCAGCTGGGGGGCCGCCGGCGGCATGCAACTTGTCTTCTTCTCCTTTTCCGCCTTTTCCCTTTCCCCCCTTTTGCTTTCCTTTGCCTTTCTTTTCTTTGCCTTGCTTCTCTTTTCTCTTCCTTTCCTTTTCTCTTTCTCTCTTCCCCTTCACATCTCCCTTTCTCTTTCCTTTCATTTCTTACTCCCCTCCCCTCCCCTCCCCTCCGTTCCATTTGCTTTCTGTCCACACTCAGTCTGCACATCTCCAATGGACATGCCTGGAGAAGATCACCTACGCAGGCAATAAATGGCTTGTGCTGTGCTTCACTGCTTTGTGCTCTTGAAAGACACTGATTTGTTTTGCCCTTTCCTAACCCCCAAGTATCAGGAGGGCCCGGCTGCCTTTGCTGCGGAGCCTTATCACCCCACAGTCTGAAGACTTGGGGGAAAAGCTCAGCAGCTACGTAGCTGCCAAGGCAAGATTTCACGCCCTGGCCTTCATACAGCCCGGCTCTCCCCGCTCTGCTCTGCGCTCCTGCCATCCCCTGCAGCCCCTGTGCTGCGACAAACACGAGCGCGGCTCGGGCCCAACGCCCTCCCTGCTGCACGCCCTCTCACGGCCCCATGTGCTGCACCCACACCACTGCCCCAGCCCCGCAGCCCTCCTGCAGGCAGCGCAGCCCCACGCACCGGGCTCGGCCCCAGCCCCCAGGAGCTGATGGAGGTGACTCGGCCCCCGCTGCATCCACACCCAAACCTAACACGCACTAACCGCTCCTCAATACTCCGTTTCCCTCCTTTGCAGCCAGCTCCTTGGCTGCACGCAGCCCGACAATCCGCTCTTTCCTCTCCAGCAGTGCAGCAGGCAGGCAGGCGGGCAGGCAGGCGGGCAGGCAGGCGGGCAGGCAGGCGGGCAGCAGAAGGCAGTGCTGTGTAGCACGCTGGACCCAGTGCACCGTGCAGGCTCCTTCGTGGAAGGAGGAAGACGCCGACACGCCAAGCCAAAATGGCAGGCAGACACTCTTGACGTGCGGCCTCTGCTCGCCTCTCCTCTCCTCTGCTCTCCTCTCCTCTCTCAGGCTCCGGCTCAGCAAGGTGCCCTCGCAGCACCCAGACGCTCAACACGCGGCGCTGCCCATGACGCGCTCAAAGCCATTGCAGCTGAAGCAGCGCAGCACGGCTCGCTGCCCTCCCGGCTCACGCCTGAGCTCTGGGCCCGAGGCGCGCTCACCTGCAGCCCTCCCGCTGCCCTCTCCTCCTGCCCCACTCCCACCGCTGCTCTTCACACCAGCCCACCCGCACTTGAACTCCTCGCGGCTCAACGGGAGCCTGACGTGCAGGCCACGGCTGCCCGCAGCTGCAGCTGGCCTTCCCAGGCCAAGCAGGAACAGTCAGTGCTACACAAGGCTGAAAAAGCCACCAGGCAAGCTGCAGAGACAAGCTCAAGGGGCTGAGTGCAGGGACACCTTTCTTCCTCGCGCGCTGCTTCCTCTCCTTTTGTTTCTCTCAGTCCTCACAGAGCAAGCTGATGCTCACACTCTTCGCTAGCAGTTACGCTTGGGCTGAAAGGCCACCACTTGGCAAGACCAACATGGAAACGCGGGAAAAGCAGCTCCATCTCCAGGGAGGGACGTGAAGCCGGCCGCTTCATCGCCCTGCCGCTGCCAGCCCAAGCCAGGCATGTTTGGACCAGCTACTGAAAGAGGCAGCACCACGTGGAAAAGGTTTCTTTCCCTTTTATTTTAAACGAAGGGATTTGGGTTGCATTCTGTAGATATGTCAACAGACAATAAAATAGCCTGGATACCGCTCATGACCAGCGACACGCGGTAAGTTCACCTCATCATCAACATTCTGAAACAGCTATCGAGCTGAAGGACCCTGAAGGAACGCAGCGTCCCCAGCTCTTGCCAGACATGAAATCCCGCACAGGCAAAGTCCCATTTGTTTGGCACGCATCAGAAGCCCTTCCAGCTTCCTCAGTTCCTCTCCAATGTCCGGGCAAGGGAAAGCACGGCCACGCCACAAAACCAGACGTACAGTCCGCTGCCTTTGCAGCACCTCTCAGCAAGCATTCCCGCTGCTTCCTTTGGCCTTGGAGGCTTATCGCTCAAGCCCTCACCGTTGCTTTTTGCTTTCCTTCTTGGCTTTCTTGCTTAGCTGTGCAGCACTTGCCTTTGGTTTCTTCGCCGTCTCCCAAGTCTTAGACTCCAAGCCGTCCCAGTCCTACAGGAATCAATTCACAAACAGTCAGGGAACTTTCTGACAATTGCCCCACGGCTCGCTTTGGGAGCTCAAGTCACCTGACTGGGCAGCTTTGGGTGCCAGTGCTGCACATTGCCTTCCTGACATCAGGGCACAACAGAAACTCCACCTCTCTCTTGTTCCCCAAAATCCCACGGAAGCTACAGTCTACAGGCCTTCCTGCAAGGCAGTCCCTGCACAGGGGGATGCCCTGCCTGGCGCTCACAGGACACAGCAGCAGCAGCACGATAAGATGAGCTTGCACCTCCAGGCTCCTGGCGTGCCACCAGGAACAGCACGCACGCCAAAGGAAGCACAGAACAAACTGCCGCACTCTCAGCACTGCCGGGGCGCGCTACCGTAGGCAACGGCTCCAGCTGGTTCCCTCCCAGCCCATTTCCTCAGCATTTCTAGCAACCTCTATCAAGCAGAGCGCTACTTACTGTCTCTGGGCGCTTGGGAACTGGCAGGGTTATGGCCAACACGCACACAAGCTGGAAAACGGCTCCAAAGAAGAGGCCGGAGCGCAGCACCTTCTCCATCAGCGTGGGCTCAGGGGTCTCAGGGGCCGAGAAATGCAGCTCAGCGGCCATAGCGCACACAGCCTGCTGCTCTGCTGCTCTCCAGGAGGCTGCTTTCTACAAGGGGGAAACGAGAGCCATCATTCCATTCGTGCGCTCCGACGCTGTGACTTCCTGCTAGCAAAAACTCCCAGCCTGACTCAGAGACGTGCTCTCAAGACATCCTTGCTCTTCCCACCCAACCACAAGGAGGGACGCCAAACTTGCATTTCAGCAAGAGCTGAACAGGCAAGAATCAACTTCTCCCTGAGCTTGATCACACACGCACGACCCCTGTCTCATCAACACTAACAACAATAGTATTCATACCAGCAGTTGCACATTTGCATCTACCTGGGAACGTACGTGTTCACGGCCTTGCTGCTGCTGCTGTGCCGTACGGCACCAAGCACAGCAATAAAGCACGCAGAAAGCCCAGCTGCTGAGGACAGGGGGATGAGCTGGGCTCACGCCTAAGCACTGCTTACTGCCAAGGAAGGCACACCTACCTGGCAACGGCCACGCAGGATGCTCGAGACACAGGCACACACTGTTCTCCTCAGGCCCAACGCAATGTCGCAGCCACTCACACTCTGCTCCTCGACGGTCTGCAACACAAAAGTCACAAGCTGGAAATTCAGTCCATCCAAGATGCCATCGGGCCTCCGTGCTCACGGCACTCGCACTCATGTCTTCGCATGATCAATCAGGCGTGTGCTTACCGAGTGAGCGCTGCTCACTTCCACCCGACACGAGCAATCGACCCCTAACTGTCAAGTATGAACAGGAACCTATGCCTAACACTAAAAGACTACAAGCAACCTATGCCTAACTCAAGAACAGGAACCTATGCCTAACACTAAAAGACTACAAGCAACCTATGCCTAACTCTAAAACAGGAACCTATGCCTAACACTAAAAGACTACAAGTAACCTATGCCTAACTCTAAAACATGAACAATAACCTACTCCTAACGCTAACACTAAACTTAACACTAAAATCAACAAGAAAAACAACAACTGAACTATAACTCCTGCAGCATTTAAATGGGAAGAGGAGAACTTGGCTCCACAGGAGGCTCGGAGGAGGAGCTGATGGAAACTAATGCCACCCAGCTAATGCTGGGGGCGGGGGCCGCGCAGCGGGTAGGGAGCCGAGCGCCTGGACCAGCGGCGGTGGGACGGCGCCGATGCGGGGCCTGGCACGGTGGTGTGGTGCCAGGCCAGCTGTGCCGCAGGCGGATCCACCTCCATGGGCTCATCCGGAGGTGGATCCACCTCCATGGGCTCATCCGGAGGTGGATCCACCTCCATGGGCTCCACGGAGGTGGTCACAGCGCTGGTCCAGGCGCGATGCAAACGTACTCTCTGCCCCCTCCTCCGCTTGATCTTCAAGGCGGCCCCCCTCCTCCTCTTCGCTTCTGGGAAGCCAAGCTCCCTCTTCCCATTTAAAATAGGGCAAAGTTCGCCCCTCGCTCTCTTCGCTGCTGGCATGGCTGCCAGAGCTCTCAGAGCGAGTGCGTTGGCCGGGGCAGCGGTGACCAAGGTGACGGCTGTGATGCGGCGAAGGTTCTAAAATGGCAGCCGCGCTGCTGGCAATGGCGTTCCACATAGCATGAGGAGGGGGCTGGAGGACAGGGCACGGGACGGCAGCTAGAAGGCGCTCCCTGTGCCCAGCGGGCAGCCCTTCTCTCCGGCAAGCAAGAGGCCACAGAGGAGCCGGCCCCGAGAAAAGGGCCCTCGGCCTCCTTCATCCTCTCCCTTCTTCCACACGCGAATCTGTTGGGGCTGGGACACGCACCACACAGCGCCATGTTCAGGGGCCTCCCGAGCCCAGCGCCAACAACAGCAGGCTCCAAAGCGCACCTCACCACGCCTGCCTCCTGGCACACGGAAGCTCCGCTTTCCACCTTAGCATCCAGCGCCTCTTCTTGCGCCTCACGGCTGGGGATTCAACCATTCCCTACCATCAATACCGCCAGCTGCGGTATTTTCATTACAATCACTCTGACTCCATTCCAAACCCGCTGGCACACACACACACACACACGGGGCCACCCTGGCTCACCCATGCTTCGCGGGGACCCACACAACAGCATGAGCAAAGCACGCAGAAACGTGCCGTGCTCCTGACTGATGGCAGTCTGAAAATCTCCCTCTCCCTCCCCCCCAGCCTACTAAGGCAGCAGTTCTCCCAAGCAACAAACACAATCACACACAACTGCAGCCCTGGCTCGTCCCGACAACGGACGTCCACAGGAAGCACATCTTCACAAACCTTCTTCCAGCTCCGCACCCTCCGGCCAACACAGCACCCGGGCGCCTTGCTCCACTGCCCGCCCGGGCTTTGCTGGCGACAACTAGGCCCGACGGGGCCTCCTCCTTCACACGCCCGAAACACCAACAAAGCTCCGCACTCGCACGGCCTTCCCTGAGAGGAAGCTGCCCCCCGACCCCGCACCACTCGCCGGCGCCGCACGCATCGCCTCTGCGTGCCGGCAGCACCGCCAGCTCCTCCCCCGAGCGCCCCTCCATGCCCCATGCCCCCGCACCGAGGCCCGACCCCGCTCCCAGCACACAGCCCGCTCCTCCCGGCCCCGCTCACCGGCCCGGCGCCGCCATGCCGCGCTGCCCCGGAAGTGCTCTCCGCCGGCACGAAGCACTTCCTGCCCCGGCCCTACCAACCGCCTGCGGCGTCACGTTGCTAAGGGCGGCCTGGGGCCGGCCCGGGGCCTGGACGAGGGGGACGGGCAGCTGGGGGGCCGCCGGCGGCATGCAACTTGTCTTCTTCTCCTTTTCCGCCTTTTCCCTTTCCCCCCTTTTGCTTTCCTTTGCCTTTCTTTTCTTTGCCTTGCTTCTCTTTTCTCTTCCTTTCCTTTTCTCTTTCTCTCTTCCCCTTCACATCTCCCTTTCTCTTTCCTTTCATTTCTTACTCCCCTCCCCTCCCCTCCCCTCCCCTCCCCTCCGTTCCATTTGCTTTCTGTCCACACTCAGTCTGCACATCTCCAATGGACATGCCTGGAGAAGATCACCTACGCAGGCAATAAATGGCTTGTGCTGTGCTTCACTGCTTTGTGCTCTTGAAAGACACTGATTTGTTTTGCCCTTTCCTAACCCCCAAGTATCAGGAGGGCCCGGCTGCCTTTGCTGCGGAGCCTTATCACCCCACAGTCTGAAGACTTGGGGGAAAAGCTCAGCAGCTACGTAGCTGCCAAGGCAAGATTTCACGCCCTGGCCTTCATACAGCCCGGCTCTCCCCGCTCTGCTCTGCGCTCCTGCCATCCCCTGCAGCCCCTGTGCTGCGACAAACACGAGCGCGGCTCGGGCCCAACGCCCTCCCTGCTGCACGCCCTCTCACGGCCCCATGTGCTGCACCCACACCACTGCCCCAGCCCCGCAGCCCTCCTGCAGGCAGCGCAGCCCCACGCACCGGGCTCGGCCCCAGCCCCCAGGAGCTGATGGAGGTGACTCGGCCCCCGCTGCATCCACACCCAAACCTAACACGCACTAACCGCTCCTCAATACTCCGTTTCCCTCCTTTGCAGCCAGCTCCTTGGCTGCACGCAGCCCGACAATCCGCTCTTTCCTCTCCAGCAGTGCAGCAGGCAGGCAGGCGGGCAGGCAGGCGGGCAGGCAGGCGGGCAGCAGAAGGCAGTGCTGTGTAGCACGCTGGACCCAGTGCACCGTGCAGGCTCCTTCGTGGAAGGAGGAAGACGCCGACACGCCAAGCCAAAATGGCAGGCAGACACTCTTGACGTGCGGCCTCTGCTCGCCTCTCCTCTCCTCTGCTCTCCTCTCCTCTCTCAGGCTCCGGCTCAGCAAGGTGCCCTCGCAGCACCCAGACGCTCAACACGCGGCGCTGCCCATGACGCGCTCAAAGCCATTGCAGCTGAAGCAGCGCAGCACGGCTCGCTGCCCTCCCGGCTCACGCCTGAGCTCTGGGCCCGAGGCGCGCTCACCTGCAGCCCTCCCGCTGCCCTCTCCTCCTGCCCCACTCCCACCGCTGCTC